>NW_005842043.1:2605263-2613693 GCF_000455745.1 Alligator sinensis
GCTACTGTGAAGAGTTAGGCGGTCAGCTGCTGCATTTTGTATACTCCATTGATGACAATCCACCAGTGTCAGCCATGATGAGTTTGACCCCAGAATCCAAGTCAAGATGGCTAAGCCTCCCCTGGTGGCTTCTTACCAGACTTCTGTGAAGGGATCCAGCCCCTAGATCTCACATGTGCTTTCAGCCTCCAGGGTTTAGTCAAAGTTCAGGTATAATCCCTGGCTAGGGATCTCTATGATCACTTTCAAGATTCAAATACTCTACTTTTAGTGTCCCTTCCTGAGAGCTAGAATGTGCAGTCCAGCTGCATGCATCTCCAGAAAAGTACAGTAATCCTTTTTATAAAAATAACTCATCTGAATTAAATGTTTTCATGCCCATTATGAATGTTCCAACTCCTAATTAGGCTCTGTTCTAGAATCTAGGGTGGAAGAAAAATCATTGCAATATCACATTTTGTTAAACTACTTTAGCAACATGTTTAGCAACATTTATACAAATGACACAACATTGAAAGAGCTAAAATGTATTTTATTGTTGAAATTTGGCATATACAATATGAAATCAATGAATCCAGGATGAATATTTTATTTGCATATCATTGTTAACCACTTTCATGCAGTTCTGTCAGATTGTAACAATACACTTAATGACTTAATGGATGAGATATATTGTTCTTAAATTCAATTATACCCTTCACACCTGAAGTGTTAAGGTTGTGTCAGCATTCCCATTATAAGCTCTTATTTGCAGAGGTTTATGTTGCAGTGATAAAAAATTTGCTTTTGACCCGGTCTTGATGCCCAAAGCTGCTTGCTAGGGAAGGATTAAATGATGTATCTTTTAGAATATATTGTTTTATGTGCATTTTAATAGATTTGAAAATAGTTAAAACCTTTAGTATACAGAGCAATGGCCCTGTTGCATTCCTTTTTCTGTATAAGCATATACCCTCCTTCTTCCTTATACTTTTTTCCCACCCCACCCTCTTACAGCTTTTCAGGTCTTATTATCATGGCCAAGTATATTTCCCCAGATGCCATAAAAATGCAAAAGAAACTTAGTAACGCTGTTAAATTTGGCCAGAAATATTGTGAAGGATTGTTTAAAAAAGGAAAAAATAAAACCAGAGAATTCCACCTATGGAAAGCTAATACCTAAGAACTCTGACATGAGAATGCTATCTAATAGACAATTCTGTTGTATGATAGTTACCTGAAAGGAAACAATCTATTCTCTGAAGAATTAGCAGTGACCTTAAATTTTCACTACCTCATAGAGCCACTGAAATATGTGTGAAGCAGGTGTAAGCAGAAATGGTAAAGTATTTCTTAATGAAACAGTTTTAACTAGAAAATGCAGATTCACTCAAATTGAAACTGTAAAGAAGTGTATTAGTTTTGACAGACCTTTTGTCAGGAAGGTATCCCAGGTCAAGGATGTAATTTCTGGTCAAAATCAAAAGAAAAAAAATAACAAAATAGATCAGTTTTTAGGGCATTTCCCTGGGATGTGGAATATCCTCTTTCAAATGTGCACTTCAAGTCAGACACAGCAGAGACCACTGCAAAGTCTTCCAGAGGAGCACCCCAAACAGCACTAACCTAATCTGGATTGAGGTTAGTGCTGTTTCTCTCTCTCTCTCTCTCACTCTCACACACACACACACACACACACACACACACACACACACACACATTATATTTTAAAAAGTGAACATCTAAAACATTCATTAATTTGATTTCAGAAAATATTTTTGTCTTAGTTTACACACGTTTGTGTAGTGTACATAGAGGTGAGTGTATATAATAGCTTAAAATGAAGTCTTACTTTGTATATTGTGGGGGTGTGGGGGACAGGAGGAATGGGTATATGTTGGGGGGCTGTGGGGGGAGCTGTGGGGGGGGCTGTGTGTGTGTGGGTATGTGGGGGAGGGTGTGGGTCTGGGGTGACGGAGCATGTAGGTGTGTGTGTGGATATGTTGGGTGTTGTGAGTGTGGGACTCACTGTACACACACACTCACACACACACACACACACACACACACACACAGAATCCCTCCCTATACCCCTCTTCCCCAGGGTACCAGCATGGCCCCATGCTTCCACTGTCCGGCTGGGCTGCTGCATGTTGTTGCTGGCTCCCCCTGGGTTCTACTGCCCCAGGCTCCTGTCATCTTTGACCTGCAGCTAGGAGCACATAAATATTAATTTTCTAATTTTTTTAGGGGCCCTGAGGGCTGAACAGAATGGCCTGGTGGGCTGAATGCGGCCCACGGGCCATATTTTGCCCACTCCTGCCATAGTTGGTACAGGTCTAAATGACCGACAAAGTGTAAGGTAGCAGAGATGATGACTCTGTCTACAGTCTGATATGTTTAAAATAGTCACCACATGCTGTCAGTTTAAATGTGTATTATGATCTGTCAGTATATGCTAGTCTTTTAAGTTGTACAGCCATACCATTACTTATCATATCATATTAATAAATGTACTGTGCAAGAAATTAATCTTTCCTTAGATATATAGGATTGGCATCCCAACTTGGAAATGTGTAATTTATGATAGAATAATACTCTTCCTGATTCCACAATAGAAAGATCACAAGTCAAGATTGGCCAAGGTATTGTGTCATGCTCTGCTCAGATACATGGTGATTTTATACCAGTGAAACAGAAGATAAATGTGATTTTAGAGTTAGGGAAGAATTCATTCTTAAGTGTTTAATGAATGCATTTCAGGTAATAATGAATAGAATTGTCCTCTGTGATGTGGATCTCAACCTGAGGAAAAGTATAGGTAGGTTTTCCATGACAGAATAGTCCCTGATAAAGCTTGTTATGTCCTGAAAGACAAAGTCAAGGAGTCAGGCTTAAGTAGTAGTCCTCTTTTTCTTTCCTTCCTTCTATACCCATCCTGGAAGCTGCATATCCTGGAAGCATCCTGGAAGCTGCTTATTTATCTTTCCTGGGAGCAATATTTATATCTTTTATTTCTTTATGGCTTTTTGAAGTCTCAGCCTGTGTCCACTATGTGGCCTATGAATGCTGCCCCCACACTCCTTGGGAGGGCTAACCAACAGGAAATTCTGTGTGTCAGTTCATTAATATCCTAGCCCTAAAAAGTAGCACATGTATAATGTGATTTAGCTTCAGGTTTAGAGCAGTTTTAAACAGTTCAAACATAAAGTGCATATTTTCAAATTCTTTCAATACAAACCTAATCAAGTACCTGATGAACATGAATCAGGTGAACTAAGAAACAGTAAAACTACTAGCAGGGGCACTTCAGCTTCAAATCTGTGGGTAATACAGGAAACTTTAAGAAACCACTAGGGGTTAACATTCCAATGGAGAACACAGCATATTCATTTGAAATTAAATGCACTTTTCATATCTCTAATATAATTAAAGCAAGCAAAACAGTTGGTGAACATGCCACTCATTTTTAGACACATCAGAGCTGTCCACATGCTTGCCACATCACCCTGTTCAATTTTTACAGTTTTTAATATGAATATCAATCCCCCTTTTCATAAATGTAACCTATAAATGCCACAAATCCCTTAGGAGTTTTTCTAGGCTTTATTTAATGCCCCACAAGAAAGGATGTAAAAGAGACCTTTCTTTTGTAAAGTGATCCTATAATTCTGTTCAATATCCATCATTTTCAAGGCCAAGTAATCATATTTAATAGATCCTAAATTACATTCTGTCAGGGAAGGATTCCCTCGATAATATTAACCTGTGCAGAGGACTGACACTTGGAGGGCTGAAACTAAGAGGTTTTTTATTGCAAGCAGCTTACAAGTACTTTCACTGGGGCGGCACTCACTAGCACTGAAGTAGTTAAGGGTCAGTGTTTCCATTATGACCTGTGCTTTCATGGGTTTTAACTTAGCCATAAATGCTCACATTGGTTGCTGCCAAAAAGCAATACCAAAGGTGACCTGCAAAGGATTTTGGGTTGGACTTGTTTATTTGTTTTTTAGGGTTTCTTATTATACAACAAGATGTCCTTTTCTTTAAAGAAAAAAAAAAGGGGGTGGTATTTGGTGTGTTTGTTGTTCTGTTTATATTCATAATAGTAAAGTGAAGCAATGTCTGGTCATCCTTCTTGATGTATAGGGGTCTTCTGGCAGTGAGGGTGGGGAAGGAAAGGACAACACTTCTAAAGGGATCTCCTACGTACATTAACAATATAGAAAGCAGACATAATACTAATATACAAAGCATTCCTATTGTAACTGAAAACTGGTAGTACTGATATTTTAACAATGACCATTTTTATCGCCAGTGTTCAGAAGGTGATAGAGCTAAATAAGTGTTTAATAAAAACATTTAAACTCTCAAGTCAAAAGCTGTCAAACCATTTTCCTTCTCAGCTGCTTAGCTTTCAGCAGCATGTGTTACTAGATACATGGGTTTTTCCAAAGCAAAGCTTTTATTTAATGTTGGGGAGTCCAGGCCTAGGTAGAGTGTTACAATAATGCAGACCATAGATCATGAAGGAATAGAGTGCTGCGGCCCATTTGTGGTTGAAAAACACAGGGCAGCCTTTCATGTGTTATCACACAGGAAATAATGCATTTGTTGTAGCTAACTTAGTATTCAGCAGCAACAAAGAAATAATCTAGGTCATAAGAATCCAGAAAAAGGAGCATGTTCCAATAAAATCCACAGTCTAGGTACAGGCATTCAAAAAGCCTAAGGCAGAATAGATCTAAGTTGCACAGTTTTCCGTAAGCAGTGTAGTTTAGATTGGTAGCAAACAAAGCACACATTTGCCCTTTGGTGCGGGAGAGGGATGGGGGGAAAACCTTAGACTGGATTCAGCCATTTTTAAACCAGCCTACGTGTGCTGAACTTCTGTTCTGTTATGGGTATAGACTGGTTTTGTGTGCCAAACTGCTTTCTTTTATGGGTATACACCAGTTTCTGATGACTTATGCTGGTAAAAGTATAATATCTGTACCTGCCTCAGACTGCCAATCTAAAGCTTAAGGCACAGGACTTGGACACTACAGATTTGTCATATATACCGGGCTCTGACATAGACTTTTGTGTCACTGTAGCCAAGTCATTTAGAGTATGACAACATCCCAGCAGCAAGGTGCCTCACCAAGACATTTCAGAGCATGCCCTACGCCTCCTATATTCTCACTGGAATGCTCCAATCCCAGAAATGTAGCGGTCAGGCTGCTTCAGGGACTTCTCCAACAACAGTTTCTGGTACACTTCAGAGGAGCTTCTAGGGGTGATCCCAGAGCAGCTTCATCAGGTTCAGAGCATATGAGTAGGCAATGTTCAAGAGCATCCCTACCAGGACACACTGCCACTGGGGTGTAGATCTGCCCTCAGGAAATGATTCTCCATAGTTTGGCATTTTGTGTTGTCAGCTGTAACTGTGTAAAAGAGCGATACATGCAATTAAATCTGAGAAGTGTTTTACACCATCTTCCATAGGTGTAAATGGCCACACATAGTGCAAGGCAGCGAAGACAGCTCCTAGTCTTGATTACCTTGATTCCCACTGTAAAGTGGGGATAATGATCCTGTCCTATATCACTGGGGAGCTGTGAGGATAAATTCATTAATAATTGTGAGGTGCTCAGACACCATGGCGACTACTGCCATAAAAAGCCTATAAATAAACAAGTGGAGGGACATGCCCACTTCACAGAGGAAACAGTGATAACAACTCCTGTCAAATCCTCAAGATTCATGTTTCACACTTGTATTTCAAGGTGATAGAAAAGTATGAAGCCAAGAAACAAACTCCATCACCTACATGTTTAGCATTCAAAGCCTTCTCTGTATCATTTCAATAGCAGGCAAGGCTTTCAGTAGTGGTATAAGGAACTATCCTTTGCAGCAGGTATGAATACATTTTCATTAGGTGTGTGAAATATTATTTTTATTTGGTAGTTTCAACTGTTTTCTTTGTATGAATAGCCATGGGGGCAGAGGGAGGGAGGAGGAGGGAGGGGACAAGCCTTTTTCCTCATTTCTGAAATAGAGCTCTTCTATGAAAACCCTACAGAAGATAAAGGAATACAATAGGCCTCTTTTGGAGTCTAAATAATAGAAGACTGAGGCTGTTTCATGAATGAATGTTTTCTGTCACTCTAGACGGCCATAAAAATGTTGTTGATGACTTTGAGGAAGGAAGTATTGGTCCCCAGAAGAAATTATTTCTTATGGCAGGACTTTTTTTATAGCTAAGAGACATATTTCTCAATTTTCATCTTTAGCAATTGTCTGAGCAGTGAGTAAAAGGAATCTCAGCACTGGAGTATTCAGAAAGCCACAGATTCAGGCATTCCAACTACAAGAGATGCTTTTAGAATTTAATGTGGAATACCATCAGGATTTTAGTCTCCTTGAAAGTTTATTAGTTCCAAGTGATTTTTAGAGATAAGTGCTCCTATAGGTCTGGTTATATTGACAGAGCAAAAGTAAACACCTTATTCAATAGGATCTTTAACATGAGCCACTACTTCATAGGGGGAGCTGTAGAAGAACCAAAAGTAGGGACTGCTGCAGTAGCATAATTAAGACAGGATGTCTGGGGCAGCAGCCCCATGAGCCAACTTGGGGTCGGGAAGAGGGTAGGTGGGCAGTGAGCTGCACAATCATGCTGGTGGCATGGCATCAGCTGGAAGTCACTGCTACTTCCATTCATCACATCTACCCTGGGTGCCTAGCTGATTTGTTATGCCTCTGGACTGCTGCATTAGGGGTAAAATGGGGTGTAAAATGGTGCCCAGCCAGGACTACCCTTTCTACTAGTAATAAAACTATTGAAGGGAGGTCTCCCACACCGAGAAAAGAAGGGCCAAAGCAATGTTTCTCCTTCTCATTCCTGTCGCATGGCCTTGGAACAAAACTGCAGAGGAGCCATTCAGAGACCTCAGTGGTAGGAGCAGGAGCAGCCAGAGCAAGGACCTCTAGACATTTGGACAACTTTCTGGAGGTCTCACTGGGGTTTTTTTGCCCTGTGCTATCTATCTGTTTGGTCCCAGCCCCACCCTGACAGTCTTTCCCCCTCAGGTTTACCTCCGTGCTGCTCCTCTTTCTCTCTTCTCTCATTCTGTTTCCTCTTCCTCGTCCCTTTTTCCCCAATTTAGCTGATCTTCATCATACTCCCTCCCAAAACTGTACAACTAATATTTGCTGTCACATCAATGTTCACTCTGCTTGTATGTGCTATATCCCTTTTCCTTCCATGTGTCTGTCTTGTTCATTTAGATTATAAGCTCTTTGGGGCAGAGACTGCCTCCTACTCCATGTTTACATAGTGCTTAGCACAAGGAAGCCTTGTTTTTGGTTGGTGAGGAAAAAATTACATTGTGAAATCTTGAAAACTGAAGCAAAACAGAATTGATGTCTTCCATTCAGCTCTAGTCTATATTGCCCTCATTCAACCTACACTAAACCCAATATTTACCATCTTTGCTCTGGCATTTTAAATCCTGGTGGATCCAAACAAACTTTGCTGGAGGAAATCAATAGAAAACTCTAATTTGGCCCAGTAAGCAGTTACCACGTGAAAAAAAAAAGTTAGAAAAACTGCTGTATCAAATGAATAATTTAAATAAGAGAATGATTGCTGCTGTAAATGTCTTAATTAATGCACATTACTGAGAGGACAAGCAAAGCAAAATGGATCAGCCTGTAAGACTAGGATTAAAGATAAGAAGGTACTGAATTATAGAATAGAAGGAAAGAGAGGGCAAAAGAGCAAAGAGTATGAGGTATATTGGATTGCCAGTAGAGAAGATGTAGATGTAGATGATTTGGTTGGGAGGGTGGTTTTTTTGCATGTAGGGGAGCTGTTTTGACTTTGCAGCTTTACCCTTGACAAATGATTATCACTTAGGCCTTGATCCTGCACTTAATGAAATCACAGCAAACCTCCTTCCCTCAAACTGATTTCACGAGTGCAGGATCAGGCCCTTAATTTCCATATAAAGTAAATTAAGCAAAAATATGAAGGGGTTCTTAAAGTAGGACTAAAAACCAAACTCTGTTCCTTCTGAAGTTCTTAGACAAACTCAGCTTGACTTTAATGAGAACAGAAGCATAGGTGACTCCAGGATTTTTAAAAGGAGGGTGCGGAACAGTGACCAGTGCTGCAGAAGTGGTTGTTCCCACTGCTCCCAACCTCCCCGCTTCACTGGGATGACACAATGGAAGCAGCAACTGGGGACTCTTTTTAAGTCTCTGAATATGGTAGGAATCCCTCCCTGCCCACATTTGGCATCCTTTCCCTTCCCCTACATACTCAGTGGCATCTCCCTTTCCCTCCCACTCCCCTACCTCATCCTCCCGACTTACATCTTTAGGTACAAGATTCATAGATGTTTGGGTTGGAAGGGACCTTAGCAGATCATCGAGTCCAATCTCCTGCCCTGGACAGGAAAGAGT
>NW_005842043.1:2614219-2652294 GCF_000455745.1 Alligator sinensis
GTCTTCTGGGAGTCAACAGTGACTCCAAGATCCCTTTCCACTGCTGTGCTGCTGAGAAGGTCTTCCTCAAGCCTGTAAGTGTGCTAGTGATTCCTTCTCCTTAGGTGTAGCACCTTGCATTTGTCCTTATTGAACTGCATCCTATTCTGTTCAGCCTAATTTTTCAACCTGTCCAGATCCCTCTGGATTCTTTCCCTTCCCTCTGATGTGTTAATTTTACCCTATAATTTGGTAGCATCTGAGAATTTGGACAGAGTGCTTTCCACACCCTCATACAAGTCACTGATGAAGACATTGAACAGCACTGGTCCAAGGACTGAGCCTTGTGGAACTCCACTGCCCACATTTTTCCAGGTCGATACTGACCCATCCACCACCACTCTCTGGGTATGACCCCTAAGCCAATTTGCCACCCACCTGACCATGTAATCCTCTGTCACAGTCACTCAGTTCATCTATAAGAATATAATGAGATACCATATTGAAGGCCTTCATAAAATCCAAGTAGATGACATTCACCTCGATTTCCATGTCTAAGCATTTTGTGACCTGGTCATAAAAAGAAACAAGGTTAGTCAGGCAGGATCTACCTGCTATGAATCCATGCTTGTTTCCCTTTAGCATTGCTTTCCCTGATGGACTCCCACAAATGTGATCCTTAATAATTTTTTCAAAGGTTTTCCCAAGGATAGAGGTGAGACTAACCAGTCTATAGTTACCTGGATCCGCACTCCTCTCCTTCTTGAATATAGGGACCACATTGACCCTTTTCCAGTCCTCTGGGACCTGACCTGAGCACCAAGAGTGCTCACAGCTATGCCAGTGGCTCTGCTATAACACTGGCCAATTCCTTCAGCACCCTTGGATGAGGATCATCTGGGCCTGCTGACTTAAACAGATCCAGCCCCTCCAAGTGTCTCTTCACTTAGATGGTGCTAACAGTTGGTGGGCTGGTTCCCCCTTTATGTCTGTCTATGATCCAATTAGGAGACTTGTCGTGATCCAAGTTCAGGAATACAGAGGCAAAAAACTAATTGAAGAGCTCAGCTTTGTCCCCCCTATCTGTCTAATTGCCCTAGTTTGTCTTGTAGGACAAGGAGATCCACTTGGTGTCATTGCTGTCCTGGTTGCTCCTGCCCCACTCCAGTTGGGGCTGCAAGGAGGCTACATAAGTAACTGGGCTTGGCTTGGTTACAGCAGCAGCAGTGGCCAGGTTACCCCTCCATAAGCCTACTCTTAGGCTGGCATGGAGCACCTGGATGGACCAAGCAGAGATGATAAACCTGGCCACTGTTGCTGTTGCCACTGTCCCTCACTGATCTTAGCCCCTGTGCAGCCTGGTGGGAGTGCAGGAGTGACTCTGCAGCTCCTCCCCATACCTGGGTCAGTCAGGGACAGTGGCAGCAGCAGAGTGGGAAGGGAAGAATGTGAAGGGGGGACCTGGCTCTGGGCACAGAGGTGAAGGGAGATGGTCTAAGAGCTGGGGGTGAGGTTCTTTCCTGCTTCCAGGACTTTAAAGAAGTCCCATGTTGCTACTCCAATGCTCCCATGGCACAGTCTGAAACAGGGGTGGAGGGTGCAACCAGGCCACTGCACCCCCTCTGGATTTTGAAGAAGGGACATGGAGAGAAACTTTACAGACATATTTTAACAGAGAGCTAAGGAAAGCTTTTTAAGACTCAGATAGACAAAGCCTTGGCTGGGATGATATAGTTGGTGATGGAGGAGCAGGATCTTTGAGCAGGGGTTGGACCTCCTGAGGTCCTCTCCAACCCTAATTTTCTTTAATTCTATGATTCTAAGGAACACTTATACAGAACTTTATGAAAAAAAGTAATTTCAGAATCATGTTTTTGGATTCTTTGTGTCAATTTATACAAAAGCATTGTCTCTAGTAAATGGTGGACACAGTCTACCCAGCTGTTCTGGTATATACTGCTCTCTTTATACAAGTTTATACTGAACACTTAAATGGGATATATAGTTCAAAGATTTCTCATATGCTGGACTGGATTTTCCCTCTTATAGGATCTGGTTTAGAATCCATAGGCAATTATACATTTGGATTTAGTTTTAGATTTGTAGCTCTTCAAAAGAATATTGTAAAAGGCTGAGGTAAGTCCTTGCCCATGACATCTGTGCATACAGATTTGCTCAGATTCACTTGGTTCTCTAAGTATGTGCTTTTTACATGCCATTCAAGAATGATGAAAGGGTATGCTGGGGATTCTAAATTTTAATTTGATTTGATCAGTTGTTAACTTTTATTTCTTCTGAATTGGACATTCTAATAGCAAGAGTAACGTCATTGGGTGGATTATGGAAATTCCTGTTATTATTATTAAAGATTCCATTATAGAAAGGTATGAATTAATTTTATCTGTGATTATAAAAACTTCTTCATGTTGCGTTGTTGCCTAAATAATCATATTGCTGAAATCTTTGTTCTTAGCCTTCCATTGCCTCCTTTTTGTTTCAATATCTTTTTGTTATGCCATATCTAAACTAGCTATCAAGCTTTTTTAAGCACAGTGTAATGTTCTTTGCATAACTTGGGTGACAAGTAATAACAACAACAAAACCAACAACAACAAAAATAATAGAAGCATTTTTAAAGCATGAAAAGTAATACAATTCATTTTTTATCTGTAAAAGCTTTACAGACTATGTATATGTAGATGAAATTAACCTTTCTTGGGTATATGGAAAATACTTTTTATTATACAGTATAAAAATAATATATTTTACACAGGATATAGTTCTGCACTAATTTCTCCAACCTGCTTTAAGGAATTGGCCTTAAAGTGTATTGGGCACAGGAAATATGAAAACTAGCTGACAACATGTTCTATGATAAAGCTCTGGGCTGTGTTGCACACATTTCAGCTACATGGATGATCATTATTGACAAAATAGGCCATGTTATAGGAGCCTCAGTGGGAATTCATCATTTTTCATCATGTTCAATTACGAGGAGTCCCCTGAGAATCTGCTGAACTATGAGTTCCATTTAGTTAGAAATAAATTGGCACTTGGGATGCCTGACTCCTTTAGAAGAGGTTCTTGTTGACTTTACATGGTAGCTACTTCAGCTGTTTCTAAGGGTAGGATATTGTGCACCTCTTAGTCAATTCAAAATGACTGAGTTTATGTGATGGACTATGGGTGTTATTGCGTTATTTCTGTGTTAATCATGTTCACATTTTCATAATACTGTATGAGAATCAATTTCTCTCTTTAGCCTGTGCACAGAGAAGGAGAAGTTAAGTGCCAGGTCTGGCTAGGTGCAGGACAAGACAAGATGCACCTTTAGCAGCAGCCAAGTCTGAATGGCTTTGCTGATATATCAACAAAGATAAGATGCAAAACACTCAAAGGGTGTCCAGAGGAGATAGGCATGACAATAGGAGAGTAGACTGGAAACAAGCAGCCTGGCAGCTCATAGCCAGAAAAAACTGGGGAACTGAGAGAACTGGAGATATTTTGAGGAGCCAGAGAGACTGGAATAGAAACAGCTGAGTATCTCTGGGGGAGCTTAGGACTGTGTGGACTGGACTGGTAATGGTGCAGAACAGAGGAACTCTGGCAGGTTGGCCTTTGTCCATTAAATGCTTTACTGAAGACAATGCCTGCTATGCTGTGATTGCACTGGGTCACCCCAAGAGGAGATGAAGTCCTTCTTTCAGGAGTGGAACTGGATACTAGTTCCTTGAGTCAGGGCCATGGAGAACAAGGGAGGGTGAGGGGGGGAGGAAAGGTAGCAAAAGGGCGGGGAAGCCCTCTTGGTGAAATAGGGAAATCATGGTCCTCTTAAGAAAGAAGAAAGAGGCATACACACAATGGAAGCTGGGGGCATGCCCTAAGAAGGCCTATACAACAATGGCCTGCATTTGTAGGGAACAGATTAGATGGGCTAAGGTGGCAACTGAACTAAAATTAGTGATGGGGGATCAAAGACAACAAGAAGTCTTCTTTAGGTATGTAGGGAACAAGAGGAAAACAAATGGGAGTGTGGGGCCACTGCTCAATAACTCAGGACAGCTGGTTACCAGCACTCAGAAGAAAACTGAACTACTGAATGACTTCTTTGCTTCGGTCTTTCACAGTGCTAAGGGGAAAAACATGCCAGATAGGATATAGAATAAGTAGGATAGGAATTGCCATAGAACTGGTGTGTGGCCAATTAAAAAAATTAGACATATAAATCAGGAGGCCTGGATGAACTTCATCTGAGGGTGCTGAAGGAGCTGGCTGAAGTCCCAGTGGAACCCCTGACAAAGCTTTTCTAAAACTCGTGGCACTCTGAAGAGGTCCCTGAGGACTGGAAGAGCCAATGTTGTTCCCATCTTCAAGAAGGGGAAGAGGGAGGACTCGGGTAACTATAGGCCAATTAACCTAACTTCTATCCCAGGAGAAATCCTGGAAAAATTAATCAAGGAGTCTATACGTGATAGGCTTGCAGAAGGTAGGATTCTAAACGTCATGGTCAGGTCTTGTCTTACCAACTTCATCTCCTTCTATGTTTAGGCAACTCACTACCTGGATAAGAGAGAGGAGGTTGACATTGTATACCTTGACTTATAAAAAGCTTTTGATCTGGTATCCCACAATGTTCTCATGAGAAAATTGGAAGATTGTGGACTTAACTGTGGGACAGTTAGGTGGATAGGAAGCTGGCTATGGCGTAGGACCCAGAGGGTTCTACTGAAATGATCTGTGTCATCTTGGCAAGAAGTGGCCAGTGGTGTCCCTCAGGGGTCCAGTGATTTTTAACATCTTCTTCAATGATTTGGATGTGGGGGTGAAGAGCTCACTGGCCAAGTTTGCTGATGACACCAAGTTAAGGCGAAGCGTGATCAGACTTGAAGATAAGCAGCAGATACAGGTGGACCTAAACAGGCTGGCAAGTTGGGCAGACCAGAACCAGATGAAGTTTAACATCAAGAAATGTAACATGCTCCACCAGGGGACGAACAATTCCCTGCACACCTACAGGCTTGGCAATACCAATCTGTCCAGCACTATGAACGAAAGAGACCTGTGAATATGAGCCAGCAGTGCAACGCTGTAGCCAGCAGGGCACATAATACTCTGGCATGCATCAATTGATGCATCTCCACCAAAACCAAGGAAGTGATTCTTCCACTCTACTCAGCATTGGTGAGACTGCAGGTGGAGTAGTGCATCCAGTTCTGGGAGCTGCACTTCAACAAGGATGCAGAAAAGCTCGAGAGAATCCAGAGAAGGGCCACCTATATGATTAGAGACTTGCACGGCAAGCCATACGAGGTAAGGCTGAGGGACCTGGGACTCTTCAGGCTTAAAAAGAGAAGGCTGAGAAGGGACTTGGTAGCAGCTTACCACTACATCAGGGGAGTACATGAAGGGTGCAGTGAACAACTGTTCCCCAGGGCACCCTTGGGGAAAACCAGGAGCAATGGTTACAAACACCTGGAAGTCCATTTGAGGCTCAACATTAGGAAAAACTTCTTCACAGCTAGGGTGTCTAGACTGTGGAATAAGCTCCCTCCAGAGGTGGTTCAAGTGCCTACTTTGGAAATCTTCAAGAGGAGATTGGATGGTCACCTTGCTGGGGTCACTTGAGCCCAGTTGTCTTTCCTGCTTGGTGTAGGGGGGTGGACCCGATGATCTTCCAAGGTCCCTTCCAGCCTATATTCTATGAATCTACAAAAAAAAAAGAGACAACAACCTTGTATTATAGACATGTAATATCAGAGAAACTAATTTGATGGGGACATTCCTTAGGGATAAGCATCAAAATCAATTAAGTCTACATTTTATATTGATTTCCCATAATATAGTAACTAGATATTGTCTTTTTTTAAACTGTTTCTATTTGTGAACTTTATCAGCAAATGAGCCAGGCTCTGAGACCCATTAAGCATATTTTGCACTACTTGAGTGCACATAAGAAGATTGGCAGACAAGGTTCCTTGGGTGAATTTGATATCTTTTATTAGACCAACCCAAATGGTTGGAGAATAGTTATTAAGCAAGCTTTTGGGTTCAAAAACCCTTCATCAGGCCAAGGAAGCTTCAGCAGTTGGTGTGTGCTCTTCCTTCACCCAAGGAACCTTGTCTGCCTATGTCCTTAGACCAACACGGCTACAACCTAAACCCCTGCAGCATAAGAAGATTGCCAACTTAAGTACCCAGCTGTTCAACAGGGGGCTAGTGACACCCAGGTCAATCTCAAATGCATCCACTGCCAGAGGGAAGGTATTTGGGGGCATTCTGAGTGAGGTGGTGTGTCCCAGCTGCCTGCAGAGGGTTCGGGATTGAAAGTGTGGTTGGGGTTAAAAGGTAAGAAAGGTTTATTGGCTTAACAAAAACACTACTATGCGTAGACAGACAATGGCAGACAATAACAATTCACATCAACATCTTATCGGCAGTCCCTTCTGATGCCTAATGTACGACAAGTTCTTTTTCCACAAAGCTCAGTGAAGTCAGACGTCCCTGATCAGCGCTAGTCCTCGGGCTCCTCGAGATCCACTGGCCCACTGATCCAGGTCAGCAGCTAATTAGTAATTTCTTTCACAGAGCTGCATCTTCCTTCTAATGATTTCTGGATGTGCCAGACAATTTAGAACTTCTGAGCTATGCTGATAACTTACAGCCATCCAGATTCTCCCATTACAATTATTCTTAGGACTGACCAATAGCAGTACAAGCCTTGCATTCTTCTGATAAGGTTAATTTTTACTATGTCACAGGGCCTACTACTTCTACAAGGCTTTGTTAAATTTACTAGGCCTTACTACATACAAGGCCTCACTACATCTTTGACTTCAGTTAGGCTCTTAACAACAACATATAGCTTAATATCTGAACAAATGACAGAAAAACACTTGGTCTAATTTTCACAGAGCTTTCAGCAAGCACTTTTATCTCACAGACATACTTTTCAGCTGTTACAGTTGTGCTTTAAGCACAACCACCCTTGTCCTACTTTTGGTCCAGCTCTGGGAGTTGTCTGAGTGCAGCTGAGGACTATTAAATGTGTGGGTATGAAAAGTGATGAACATATACTACTATTGGAAAATGGTGTCATCCTGACACTTCTGGGGCCAGTACTATAAAAATTGATAAAATAACCTAGATGGATGACTGTCACCAGCCTGTTTTGTTTGTAATCAAATGCCAGACCCATGTACTGTCTGGAGAGGGATTTAGACCAGCAGAAGACCCTCTTTTCTATGTAGCATCCAGCTCCCTTTTGTCAGGTGATTCCTGATCATCTGTGATCAAGTTCCTCTTCAGGTGATCCAGTGCTTATTTACCTCTCCCCTGGAGTTCAGACTTAGAAAAATTAGTTTACCCTGGACAATAGTGAACACTTTGTCCAATGATGCTTGCTTATGGAAGTTTAACAAACTCTGTTGTTATTTGTCTGTCACCATCCCTTGGAACTGTAGTCCAACCTGGATGTAAAAAAAAAACAGTTCCCTTCTTTTCACTCATTTAAATTGGAGGTTACAGATATCCACAAAGACTCCTCAGCATCAGACAGCCTTCATAATCTATTCATAAATAGATTCCTAAAATTATTGAAATGATTTACCTGACTCAGTGCTGTCACAGCTTATTCTCCTGCTATTCTTCTATAGCAGGGGTTGTCAACCGGGGGTACTTGGGAAGGCCCTAGGGGGTACACATGAGCAGACAGGGATAGAGTACCACCACCCACTACCCCATGCTGCTGCCTCCTAGGAGCAGGGTTTGTGGGGAGGGAAGCAACATCCCTCTGTGGGCCACACAGGCACCACCTGGACAGACAGGGTGGAGAGTGAAGCTTACACGTGGCTGCCACCACCACCTACCACCCTGTGCTGCCGCCGCTCCATGTCTAGCTGCATGCTACCCTCCTCTCCCTCTCTCCATGTCCGGCCACACACCACCCCACACCTCCCAGCTCCGTGTCTAGCCGCTGGGGTTACACTTATTAAAAACAGGTGAAAAACCCTATTCTATAGTTCTTCAGGATTGTACAAGTTTTCATGGGGCAATGGAGGAAGAGTAACGAGTTACGTTTAGACGAGTCCACAAAATATATGAATCCTAGGAAAAGCCAACACAGAAATCATAGAGATGAAGTAATCACTCTTGTAGTCCTTTTCCCTACTTCTTATGGAACCCAATGGTGCTTCTACTCAGACTAATGTTAGTGTTCCCAAATGTCTTAACTGTGGTGACTTTAGTATCCTTGAAGATCTTTGCAGCTCTCTCACTTAATAACTCATGCCCGGTTATACAGTTCTCCCTGTAATCTCTACCTACATTTGGAAGCACTTGGCACACTAGCACATGCAGCATGAGGCTTCTGTAGCTATTGTGGCTTCTACTGTGATTTACTCAACTGGACCTCAACCTAGCAGAATACATTGTCTGGAGATGATGCTAGGAGCCATCCATAAGCACTCAATAGTCCCGCTTTCAAATGGACCAAACTGACAGAATCTCACCACATCAAGCTTCTGAGCTCTACATTGACTGCCACTGAATTCAGTGATTGTAGTCAACCGTTGATCCTCTGGAGATGCCTGATGAATTTGTTTGTGGCTGATAAGTCCAATTTGAGAGCAATACAGCTTGTTACAAGTTTCATAGATCCTTATGTTGTCTGAGTTGGAGTCCGAGTTTACAGCATGCTGCTTTCTTCTTTCTCACTTTGCTTTCATCCACTGGATCACAGCTGCTTCATGTTGAGATGCACCCAGTGCCAGATGTTCCCTCCAGATCAGACAGGATTCTATGCACTCCTCCCACCTTTCTATGCTGATGATGAACAACTTCATGCAATTTTTGCACGCACCATGGTACCTTCATAGAAAGTGACTCCACTTTCTAGAGCCATCTCGAATCTTGCTATATGAAATGTTCTTGGGCATACGGTTTCCTCCCATTTTCCTGGCATGGCGGTCCATCACAACCTCCTCTTCTTCATAGTGGTTTCTAAGTGTGTCAGTTCTGTGGGCTCCAGTACTTCTGTGTTTGGTTTTCTGTCTTCCCACTTTATTTTGAGGATTTTATGTAGACATCTCATGTGGAAGCTGTTAGGTTTCTTAATGTGCCTAGCATATGTGAATTCAATGATGTTACATTTAAAATGCTAGGGGGATTGAAGGGCACAAAATACGCAGATGTACCACTTGTAAAATGTGAAGGACTGAATTTTCCTATCTGCCCTCCTACATAATGTTTGTGTGTGGTTGCACCCCAAGAAGTGGTCACCATCAGTTACAGTGGACTTATGCTTATATGAAATCAGGATGGCAGTAAATCAAGCCCCTTCTGTTGATAAGCATGTTGTAATTCATCTACTCATGCAATGGCTTGTATACCAGCTTTGTTAAGTTTCAGTAAAATGAAATTTAAAAATGAGTTTTTCTCACCTCCTTTGTGGACAGAAGAAGACTTTAGTATTTATTAGGAAAAATGACTTAGTGACAACTTTGTTTATTCATCTATAACATCCCCTCACCTATCATACTAAATAGTGTCTTGACAGTCAGTGGCTACTAACAAAAATCCAGGCAAAATGAACAGTTAATTATGACCATTCAAAGTGCAAGTGACAAGTATAGAATTAACACAACTCAGGTGAGGAAAATAGTGCAACATTGTGTAGGGAAGCCAAAGACTGACCGACAAAATCATTAGTAAATTGTCTCTCTTGTGTGACACCTAATTTTCTGGTCTCTAAAGTAATGTCTTGATAGTGTAATATCACAGCAATGTATATCTAAAGATGGGCTAAGCTTAGACTACTAATTAAAGAACTCTTCTGTGCCACAAAGTGGTATCCTTTTTTTAGTCTAAGACTATTTAAAGTGTCTAATAAAGAAAAGAGTATAGGAACCCTCAATGACAATTTTAAAGATTTTTGGCAGGTGTCTCAGTTTAAGAAGAATATGTTTGTTTGGAGAGATGGATTTTAGCAGAACTAGGTCAAAGATATCTGCTTGTTTGTAGGACAGCAGAATGCAGTCCCTGAACTGCGAAGTGTCAGAGTTTAAGAAGATTCACAGTTGCAGATTCACAGTTGAAGTCTATGAATGTAAGAGTTCATTGTTTAAAGTTTTACATGGGCTATATAAAATTATGACCCTCCTGAGCTAGGAGACTGTATTGACAAGCACCCTAAACTTTAGTCATCTCCTGGGCTGCAAGACCATGAAAAAGATAGATGAATTATTCTGACCTTGAGAATTACAGCAGATTTAGAAATAATATCTCTTGAGAATAACTTTGGCTGGTTCCAGAAATGTGGTTCCAACCTCTTTTCACATGTCTGGTGTGCAAATATATATCAGTTAGTTTAGAAAGTCTGGCTTTCAACAAAACATAATCCATTAATCTAATTCTGTTTTAGAGCAACTCAGTGAGCTAAAAAAACTGGCCCTTAGTGCTGCTTTTTATCTCTCATTTGCCTAAAGATATTTAAAGAAATCTTCACATAAAATGGACTTCTTCTGGTTCATGAGATGCCTAATCAATGCAAACAATGAGGAAAGGTGTATGCCAATCAGATATCACTGTGAATCTCTATTGTAAACCTGTAAAATCACCATGCAGCGATTTCAAACAGGCTCTGGGAAGTGGGGAATATTGTACAAATGGAATCCTGAAATTCATCATCACATCTCAATCCTGACTAGAGAAAAATAATAATACAAGCAGTAGGAATATAAGTGTGTATGCAAATTGCTCATGTGAATGCAAATCACACCTTTAAGAAAACCCCTTAATCCCCTGGGGACACTGCCTTGCTGGAATTAAAGATAGACAATGGTGGAAGGAGTCAGGCATAGTCTAGGGAAGTTTCCACACATGAAAGGTCTCAAGGTACATCGTTCCTGATGTTCAACACCCAGTATACTTTTTATATTGGGTTTTCTCCGAGCAAAGATTTTCAAGCATTGTGGTGGTTTGTAACATGAGTAAACATTGGCTAAGGAAGACATAAACCATCAATTGTGTAGTTAGTGTGTACCCCTCATGTGCCACTTGTGACCCTGTCCATCTCTAACATTGCAGACTTAAAATTAATGCTGCACTTTAAATATATGACATTGCTTAAATCACATTCAGTCCTCCTTAGGGGAACATTAAACAAACAGAGTACCTGTTAACAACATTTATCACAGCACACACTGACAGAATCACAGCCTTGGAGATTTGGAATAAATCAAGGCATTGTTTCCAAATCTTTGCGGGGGTTTTCTGTTGTTGTTGTTGTTTGTTTGCTTGTTTTCTTTAAGAAGACAGGGAATATGAGGACAGATGACTGCTTTCAGTGATAGGTGATGGAAATATTTTAAATGCCAGCTTAATAAGAGGGTATATGTGCCCCAGTAAAACTGTACAATTTGATCAATTTGCTTTTCATTATGTATAAATATTTTAGAGCCACCATCTAAGACAATGAGAGTGTGGCTATGTCTGTAACTGTCAAATATGAAACAGAGTTTGGAACTCTTCTATCACCCAGTATTACAGCAATTTCCATCTTTCAGATATGTCTTAGATAGAATAAAATTGTCCAGTCAGGCTGTGCAATAATATTTTCACAACTGAATGGCAAATCTTTTGGAAATCTGATAATTTATTTTCAACATATAAGGATGCTTTTCAAGGGGGTAGGATCTGCGAGGGAAGATTTTGTCCAGAAATGTACAGTTCCCTCAAACTCTAACAAAGTGCTGAATCTTTGTCAGTTTTTACAATTATGCTCCAAACCCATCTTGCAGACCCTGTGTCTTTCCAACCTCACTGCCTGCAGAAGTCCCTGTTGGACCAACCTCCTACTCTACATTTGATCAAGTCACATGTGTTAGCTCTATGTTGTTAACAGCCCTCATTTCCTTTAGAAAACCAAGCAGATCAACCTTGGTGTGGCTGCAATTCAGAAATCACAAATTTTTTTTTGTGCTCGCAGTATGGTATACTAATTAAAAGAAAGGTAATAACACTGCTCCTTGCCAGGCAGCCCCTATTATAAATCTATGTTTCTGCCCATGGGAATAGAGGTTACACTTTTTATATAAGTATTGTGGCTGGGTGTAAGAAGAGTCACTGTACAACCTGCCAAAAGAATTTTATTAAGCTCCTTAAATCTTGCTAATAAGACAGTCCAAACCATCCTAATGATTTATGTTTTGTATAAAACAGGAAGGAAGCCAAAAGTACTGGCAACTTACTGTAGTGTTCTAGGACTGTATAACGCTCTAAGGAAGTAGAAGCTATTATGCAGTCTCTCCTGAGGCTACTCTCCAATCCTCCAAGGGGTAAAGAACATTTCTGGAATCACTTCTGTTTCAATCATCCAGCTGCAGATCAAATACAGTATATACATCAGAGCTTTATAAGGAATGGCTGGTAGGTCAGTGATATGCAGAGCTAACCTTTAATTGTCTTTAAAAGTTTCAGGATCATTTAAATTGCAATTCTACAGGGAGGGGATTGGAAGTGTGAAAGCAAGAGTCTACAGGCCTGGTTCATGAAAAAGCTACAGACCATTTACATAGGAAAGGAATGCGTGAAAATCCTTGACTGTGTGCCTATGTGATTTATAAAATTCCTTCTCCCTGTGCAATCAGTTAACTGCACTCCAAAGATGTGGAAGCCAGAAATGACTGAAAATAGTTGAAGGAACCTATTATACAGTTGTGCTTGGCAAGAGGATAATGGTAAAAAGAAACATGTTCAACATGCCAAGGATTCTGAAGCTCAGTAGTTTCCTTCAAAGTATCATACTTCTCCCCTGTAAAATAACTGTGGTATCATAATATTGCTGTGCTGGAACTGTGAAGAAATCTTAGTTTTTTAATGACATTGTCAATTATGAAGCAGCAAAAAATCAGGGCTAGATTCAGGAGCGGTGCAATGAGTAATTAACAGAAGGTTCTGAGGACCAGATATTCACCTGGGCTGAAAAGTCTCTCTTAGAATAACTGCAGTTTTGGACATGGCCTTCACAGCATTTTTACCTTCTCTGGCCTTGATGAACTTTTTTTTGGTCCCACAGCAGAGTAAATCCAGAGTATTATTCAAGGAGATTTTTAGTGCTGAGAAAACATACCACCAGGAGGTGCTAAACACATGTAAATGTACTGCATTAAAACCAAGCATCAAATGTCATCAAATGGAATGAAGAGGAGAGAGACTATTTTCGAGTGTGAAGAACAGGGTCCTAGAGTTAATTACAAGCCACTAGTGCATCTTAAATACACTCTTCTTGCCACACTAACAGCAAAATTATGCTTAAAATTATGATACATGACCCATGTTCTCTAACATATGTTCTCAAGGTAGAGAAGGCCACTGGGGAAGGAGGTTGGAAGAACTTACATATGCTATGTCTCCTGGCAACATTGACTTAGTACTTCATTGGAGCTTCAAATGGCTGAAGAAAATGGGGACACAAAATAAAAGAGGTATTAGGAGAAAGCAGTGAGAATAAATAGTGACAGTAACTGGAAAGAGGTAAGAAAGAAAAAGGAGTTAGGAGGGAATTTTCTTCTGAAAGAATTGAAACCAAACCAAACTTTAGGGTGAAGTACACACACTGATGGGAAGAAACCAAATCCAGGCAGACTTGGACAGGTTAGAGAAGTGGGCAGAGAACAATAGGATGCAGTTCAACAAGGAAAAGTACAAGGTGCCGCACCTAGGGAGAGGGAATCACCAGCACACCTATAGGCTGGGGGATGACCTTCTCAGCAGCACAGCAGCGGAATGAGATCTCAGAGTCATTATTGACTGCAAGATGAATATGAGTTGTCAATGTGGCGAAGTAATTAGCAGAGCTAACCGCACTTTGTCATGTATTAGTAGGTGCATCACGAACAGGTCTAGGGAGGTGATGCTTCCCCTCTATGCAGCATTGATCAGGCTGCAGCTGAAATACTGCAGCCAATTCTGGGCACTGTAATTCAAGAGGAATATGGACAACCTTGAGAGGGTCCAGAGGAGGGCCACTCGTGTGGTTAGAGGCCTGCAGGGAAGACCCTATGAGGAAAGGCTGACAGACATGTGCCTTTTCAGCCTCTACAAGAGAAGGCTGAGGGGAGATCTTGTGGTGGTATACAAATTCACTGGAAGGGGGCGTGGTCAGCAGGGAATAGGCGATGCTTTCTTTACCAGAGCACCCCTTGGAATAACCAGGAGCAACGGCCATAAATTGATAGAGAGTAGATTTAGGTTGGACATCAGAAAGAACTTCTTAATGATTAAGGTTGCCAGAATCTGGAATGGGCTTCCAAGGGAGGTGATGCTCTCCCCTACCTTGGGGGTCTTCAAGAAGAGACTGGACAAGCACCTGGCTGGGGTCACATGACCCTAGCACTTTCTTCTGCTACTGACAGGGGGTCAGACTTGATGATCCATTGGGGTCCCTTCTGACCCAAATATCTATGGATCTATAAAAAAAAAAGTAGCAAATAGAAGGTCTAAGGGTCATGGAGAAAGAAGAAAAAGAACCAAGGCAAAGACAATTTCCATTGCATCTACAGCCAGCCATGGACAGTGTCTTGTTCAGTGTCCAAATTTCTGTGAATAAGTGATGGAGGCTGAAGTCTGTGACAGTGAAAATGTGGGGCAGAGTGGACTGAGGTAGGATGTGTTAGGCCGTGTGTGAATGAAACAGGGACCTAAATTGAAGCAGTGGGTTTTTAAAAACACTGCTTTAATTTAGGGTCCTTTAAACCCCTGTGTTGTGCATACATGCGAACTTACCTGCCTCTCTGGTGGTGGGGAGGGGAGGGTGAGTTGCTGGTGGATGGAGCAGTCTCTGGGCTAAAGGGATTGGGGGCTGGTGTTTCCCCCCATGGCAGCGGTGGCCCCCCCAGGCAGCCCCCGCCAGCAGGCACCTGGCTCGGGCGGTCCTGGGGAACACCACAGTGTGGAAGGAAGCCCTAGGCCCCTGCACAGCTCAGGCAGGCAGGCTCCAGAGGAAAAAAAAAAAGATCAGACCCACTGCTTTTATCCTTGGGTGGAACCTGCCTTCCCGGGCTGCTGCTGGGCTGCTTGCAGGGCTTCCTGCAGAGCCCCTGAGCTGTACGGAGCCCGGTGCTTCAGGCCATGGCTGTATGGCAGCAAACTAAAACTCCTCCTCAGAGTTTTAATTTGCTGTGCCCCAAGTCATTTAAGGTGCATTATGCTGTCAAATTTGCTACAGCAGCTGGAATTACTGTGCAATACACCACTGACGCGTGCAAACACCAACACCATTAAAGCAGTGCAAAAGCATTTAACCCGCTTTAAAGTGTCGTGCACACATGCCACCCATTTTGTCTACACACGAGACTAAACTGCAGTGTTCAAGAGTTGGGCTAGGAGATAGATGGACATGAGGTGTACAGGGTTAGAGCATACAGGTTGAAATGTGCTGCTTTGGGATGCCTGGAAGAAACTAAATTGGTAGGCAAGGTGGGAGAAAAATGTAGAAAGGTAGATTGGAAAAAAGTAGAAATAAAAGTGGGAGAAAGAGGCTTGCAGGTGGAGAAAGAGGCTTGGTTGGGAGTGACATGAATTTCTGCACATCTTAAACAAGCAGTTTGTAATTATTATTTAGAAGAAGATGAAAAAGACCTTTTTTACCTTTGTTTTGCTTAGCAATAGCAACAAAAAAGAGTGCTCAGCTGGGACTGTCAGTTGCTCAGCTCATTAAAATGTTAAGAGAGAACACATCTTATCAGAGCACTGAAACCTTAGAACTGCCAAAATGTGCTTTTTAATTCTCACTGAAGCAGAATGGCAAGTTTGTCTCTGTGTTTTCCATTGTTACCCTTCACTGGGTGCATCTACATGAGATGCTACATCACTGTAGGGACGAACTATGATGACATAGCGTTGGTGGGCAAAACCATGACACTGCCACTTAGCTCTTTGCTACTGCACAGTAGGGTCTGAAATGACCCATGTAGCACTGGTATCTATGCAGTATCAGTGGCTACTGGCTAAAGCAAGTACTAAAATGACTGCACAGTTGGGCACATGTGTAGATGCTCCCACTTACAGTCCCAGTAGCAACCTGCCCCTGCAGTTTACCATTTGCAAGATACCTAGTTGTGACTTATGAAAGAGAGAGGGTCTGCATATTTTGCACCAATGCTTCCTAGGCAAAGAATACTATACTGGTCACTCAAACCCATGTGGGTGAGTGTGTACAAGAGGTTCTCTCACTTCAAGTAAAGGAATAGCATACCAGTAAATCAGCATATTAGCTTCTCCCTGTTTCCTAGTTGATTTGCATGAAAGGAGTATTAGGAAGTGAAACTGAAAAGGAGTTGTTTGAAGTCTAATCTATGTGCCCTTTTTAGGCAGGGATCTGGAGACAATGAAGGCATATTCATTATCTATTAATGAAACCAGAAAATGTTGCTTGGCAAGTTCAGAAGATTTGCAACATTTTGATGGATCATTTGGAGTTCTGTTAAGTTTTTCTAGGGCCTATTATGTTTTTTGTTTTGTTTTGCGGAGCCACTTACTTTTTAATGGTGAATTTTACTGCTGTCTTTGGAAAGGAATTTAAACATCCAAATAAATCATTACAATGACTTTACAATATGAATCTTTTACTTCCAATGACAGTTCACACACTGCACATACATGCCATATCACCTGCCTCCAACAATTGTTTTGTTCAGATAAATAAGTTTTTCCAGCCTTTCTGCTTTTCTTTCTTGTTCATGAGTTTATTGTTCCTGCTTTCTTTTTTGCTTCTTCCCAGATCATCATTTTTTCTAATCCCTTCAACCCATGCTCTATCTCCATTCTCTCATCCCTTCTTTTCCCTACTTTTATCCACCCTGTAGAGTTTCATTTTTCTTATCCACTATTCTCCCTTTCTCTAGCTCCTGCCAGCTGTTTTTCTCACTGCCCTATTTCTTGAAAATGATCATTTCTATTCCTGGGCTCAACAAATGCAAGTTTTGAGTGTCCTAAAGCTAAGGAATAATAGAGAACTTCAGTGGTGACTTGATGACAAATCCTACTATGTTGACATAGGCTGCTTAAAACTTTGGTCTTAATTCAACAGTCTATACATAAGTACCCACTCAGCCATAGATACATGAATAATCCCATAGATGTCAATTCCACAACTTCTCTGAGTATGACAACTTCTCAATGTTTGACCACCCTGTCAGGAAGTTCCTACTAATATACTTAAAAATGACTTTCCTCTGAAATGTGGAGACAACTTGAAAAGGGACAGTATGCCTAGTGCTTAATGCAGAGGATAGAACATTATTAAATTGATTGGGTTTTCTTTTTCTCTGTCTGTGACCTGCTGGCTGACCCTGGGCTATTTATGAGATCCAAAAAAGGAACCTAGGTGCTTAACTGTCACTTTATGAGCCTAAATCCAAAATTTAGGTCCTTAAAACCTAAACCACTCAGCTGCCATCTAACTCCCTTATGTGCATGCCATATTACTCAGCTGTAGAGTCATTCTCAGTCTCTCAGTAAAGCAAATATTTAAATATTTTATACAAAGAGGAACAACTCTGACAGACAACACTGAGAAAGAGACTCACCCTCAAATACCTAAATCCTTTTGAAGGGCTGAGAACATAGGCCCTGACCCTCTCCTTGGTATTTACTACAGGCTAAGTTAGGTGGCTTTCCAGTCATCATGCTGACTGTCTAGAATCTCATTTTAGGCATGTAACTCTCCCAGTACATCATGTAACTCAGGAGTGTAGATCCTACTAGGCAAGCAGGGCATCTCGGAGTTGGGCATTACAATGCTTAACCTAAGTCTCCTTTGTGGATGTAGTTATTTCTCAATTTCCCATATGTATAATGGAGTTACTGTTGCTACAGCACTTTCTCCCTTTGCGTCCTTCACCAATACTACCCATAATCCTGTTGGGAAGTGTTCCTTTAGATTCCCACTAGTGACTATACAGAAGAGCACATTACGGGGCTGAGAATGGGTGGAGATGGTAGAGCAGGCAAGAGTGGCCATGCTTCATTGCAACTTGAATCCCTACAACCAATATGGTTCTTCAGGCACGTTCAGCATTCTTTCGGTTCTTGCTCTGTTTCACTTTACCTCTCATTGAGCGTGCCTACACATGCATTTACTGCACAGTAACCAAAATGACTGCGCAGTACGGGCACATGTTTACATGCATACGCCCGTACTGCACAGTAAATATGGTAACTTACGCTGACCTGGTATCGAATTTCCACCCAATTAGTTACTGCGCAGTAACGCATGTGTAGATGGATTAACTTTAGTCCCAAGTCAGTCCACACACAGCGTTACTATGCTTTAACAGCTGCATGCTTTAACAGCTGCACCGGCCTAAAAAACACTTACTGCGCAGTAAATTTAATGCAACGTAATTGCACATATAGACATGCCTATTGAGAACAACAGGAATTTCTATTGACATCTTTAGGTCCCACAGCCTCCATACTTGACCAAAACTTTGATTCAAGGAACATTGGTCTGAACAAGACTACCTGAATCATATAGTTTAGTTATCTGCAATATATAGGCAAGGGATATTGATGATATATAGGGAGGGGCCCTCAAGAATGTCTACTCTATGTCCCTGTATATACCACTAGCCATAAAATAACCACTCACCATCTATAAACAACTAAGAATTGTTCCTAGAAAAATGTGCCACAGAAAGAAAGTAGAAAGGGCTAAGGGTACTGCTAGGCCTTCACTTTGCTCAGTTCCCCTTAGCCTTTTCGGAGTCAAGACATCTCCTCAGAAAATGCCAGCTCTTAGCTTTGACTTGTTTTTTGACTGCAGAAAAATAATAGAGCAAGTCTTCTGTTGCAAGGAATGCAGAAAGACCACAAGAGATCAGAATGATTTTGACACTATGTATTTCTGTTTGAAATCTTTGGGTTCATCTTGTGTATGCATAAGAATGCAAAAACTGGAAGACACTCTTAAAATGATCTCACAGCATCCCAGGGTACCACGGCACCTTGACTGAGAATCACTACTCTTGGGCCTCAGTACAAAGCCTGCCCTCCTGCCATTTGCTTCCCTTTGGGTGTGTCTACATGTGCTGGGCTTAAGCAAGTACTAAATGACTTCACAGTAACAGCCAGTAACCTCCACATGGGTCTTTTCCCATGCTGCTGCACAGTAACTCATTGCTACTGTGCAGTAGCATTGGTGTCATGGTTTGTGCCCGCTGATGCTACATTGCCATAGCAATGAGCTATGTCGCTGTTATTCATCACTATGGTGATGTAGCATCTTGTGTAGATTGAATTTAGTAAACTAGGTCCCATGTATCCAATTCAGAATGCAATACACTACAGTTGGAACCAATCCTGACCAGAATCTCCATCTTCTGTGCTTTTTGGCCATGCTGTTAGTAGTGTCCTGAAATAGAACAGTGGCTCTAAGTTTGGCTAAGCACTGGGTCTCAAGCATGTTTATTTTTTATGTAAGTAAAAATATTTTTTTTAGCCTATAAATGCAAATTGTGCCATTCCTGGACCCAAATGATTAATGAGCTCAATCTGCCATTGCTTGGAATGGCCCTAAACCCTTGGTCTATAAGGAAAAGTCCTGTTCTAGGTGAGGCTGTCTAACTATTGTGTTGCAGGCTGCATGTGGCTCCCAAGGACTTAATATGCCACCTTTTGTGCTCTCACCCAGGCAATGGTACCCCTATCACTCCAGCTGCAGCCAGGGTATTGGGGCTCCCTTCCCTCCTCTGGCTTCTGCTACCTGACCCAGCCCTGGGGGTGGGATGGAGCTGTGTGGTGCTGCCTGTGGAGCTGGGAGAGCCTGCAGCCTAGAGCTATGAGGCATGGTGCCACAGGAGAGCTGCAGGTGAGGTGGGTCAGTGTGCTGTGCAGCACAGCAGGGAAGAGGAGCACCCACCAGCCTGCATGCATGCTTTGTGCAATGGGGTAGGGGAGTGCCCACTGGTTCATGCATGGTGTACAGCCTTGGGACCTGATGGCTCACACCAGTGTGGCCTGTATGGTTTGTGGCCTCTCTGCCCCCAGCCGATTAGAAGCTGGACAGCCCTGCTGTAAGCCATCCTAACTAGACTGGCCCAAAGTGCTTCAATATGCATCTAAATCCAAGCCTTGGCCTTTTATGTGGGGTCACACATGCAACCCCCCACAACTTATTTCTTTCAAATACTACGATGTACCAAGTCAAAAGATGTTCGCTTTGATGAAAGAAAACAGCTGCTTGTTTTATTTAATTTGAATGATGGTATGGGGGTTTAATTCAGCAATGACACAAAGTATGTTGGTAAATTCTAAGTGTGTGTAGGTGGGTGTATAAGTGGGTGTAAGGAACATATGGAAGAAATTTTAACTTGACAAAGCATCCAACACAAAAGTGCAAGGAGATAAGCAGACTCATAAACCCTCCCATTGGTTATTTTTCCTGATACAATCCTGTCCACCTGTCCTCACACAAATCTCTTTGCATACCACATTGAAATTTGGTTCTAACATTTGAATTTCCAATACTGGAAAATATATATTCTTATATATATATATATATATATATATATATACACATACATACACACACACATTCCAAGCTATACATAAATTAACATAAAACTAACAGTCCAAACAGGTAAATGCAAAGTTAATTTCAATATCGATTCTACCCTGTATGCTACCTAAGGAAACTCACTTCCTACATAGTACATTTCTGCAAGGTACCCAGGATAATTATACTAAGAGCAAATCTTAAGGGCTTTATTTAGTGCTTGCAAAAAAGGATCTTGGAATTTACAATATTCTTTTAACACTGCATATTATACACATGTAGGAGGTTAATATTTAATATTGAGGCTTATATTAACAAATCCAAAAATTGTTTGTTTGGCATTTGTCCAGAGCTTATGCTGAAATAGGAGAGAAAAACCAAAAATGGAAAGTGTAATTTAAAAAAAATAATGCTCACTTGTCTTTCATCTCTTAGACACTTGAGGGCAGCATTGTCCACTGAATATAGCAGGAAGAGCCAAGAACAGGGAAAATGTAGAGAACTACTGTTAAAAGATGTTTGTGAGTTTACTGAAATCTTAATTACAGGCAGAAGAAAGTCAGACACCAAAGAAAGGAAAAGACAAAATGCTTACAGCACCCCTCTTGGGTCTCAGTTTATATTTGTGCAGCCTATTACACATTGTGAAGAAGTTTCATCTCAGATTTCTCTTTCAAGACGAGATATAAAAGTGACACGACAGATCATACCTCCTGATATTAAGAACTTTCTCACCAGGAGGGTAGCAAGGCACTGAAACAGATTATTGCACAACCTAGACAGGTTGTGCAATCTCCATTCCTGAAGGTTTTTAAGATCCAGCTAGACAAAGCCTTGGCTGGGTTGATCTAGTGGGGATGGTCCTGCTTTGAGGACTAGATGACCTCCTGATCTCCCTTCCAACCCTAGTTTTCTCTTCTATGATTCTATCACTGCAACTGCAGCATCTCCTGCTGATGGAATAGTTAAAATGTTCTCAAATGTAAGCTTTTTCAACTTGATCACATCTACCCAATGATGTAACCTGTGGCTTAAGCAACGGTACGTGACACAATAGTTAGCATCAGAGTACTAAGTGCTCAGCATCCATGATGAGAGCCAAATTTTGAAAGAGATCAGGTCTTATTTAGTCAGAAGGTTATATTTGCAAAGTAACTCCACACTCAACACGATTAACTGTTTTTTAAACATCAGACCAGTTACAGTGGTACATAAATGAGTGCTGAGCATCCTTGAAAATGCAGCTAGTGTTAGCAGGAAGAGAGCAAGGGATTCATACATGGCTTCTAATATATCCATTTTTGTGTCAGGTTCTCTCTACCTTTATACCCCTCTTAATGAATCATGGAAATCTTGGATCAAACTAAGAGGGAACACATTTCTTCACTCCTTGCTTCTGGGTTGCAATTGGTTAGGGGACTAAGTGTGGGATTTTTAAAGGCACTGAAGGCTGTTCTATCCTGCTCCTCTTTTTGCCCACGAGTCTTGACAAAAAGTCTTCCCCAACCATTCTCTTGCTCAGAGCATGCTAAATCCTGGTAATGAGCAATGAATTGTGCTCTAAGTCACAAGATGCTTCTGAAATCACACCTAACATTTTCAGCCTCAGCAAAGGCAACTCAAATAATTAATTCATCACTGAGCTTAGTTGGTGAATGCCAATTACATTCTGAGTGAGATTAGGGAGAATTTGCTTAGGAATCTGGTAAACATTTCAAGGAAAGTTTGAAAAAAGCAATCAGATTGCCAAGAAGGGCCAAGCGAAACCCTCAGAGCATGTCCCCACAAGCAGGAACGTGATTCCCCAGGGACAAACAGCAGCTGCACAATAGGTACTGCTGCGTGTCCCTGGGGAACACCCGTGCATGTGTGCTCTGGCACGTGGCATGTTGCCTTGGGTCGAGTAGGGGAGGGGGGCCAGCACCTGGGCTGGCTCCAGCAGCGTTACCTACGGTCCTGGGAGCCTCCAGGGGCTGCAGTTATGGAGATCCAGCAGCAGGGAGCCTGGCTGGCAGCTGGAGCATGGCTCTGGCTGGCCAGGCTCCAGTTTCAGGTGGCGAACACTGCCATTACGTGCACCACCCTGGTTTTTTTAGGCTTGGGGTTTTTTGACACCAGGATCTCCTGGTGTCAAAATTCCTCACTGCGCTGCAGATTAGTAGCACAGGGAACACCTGCCTGTGCGGTGAGTGAAGTGTGCAGCATCGCAGACAGGTCTGCTGTGCCACATACCGCACGCACATGCTTGTTTGCACATGCTGTCAGGGGCTTTTGATGCAGCCCAACAGTGAGCCGCAGCTCACCTGTGTGTCTGCTTTCCAGTCTACCCCGATTCTTTAAGGTACCTTGAAATGATTCAGCAAGAAACTTCCTGGGATCAAGTGCTGAATTCAGTGGGGAGACAGCTCTTCTCTCTTCTGTAAGTGCTGCTGCCTCCTGGTCCAGCTTCTGCAGGATAGCTCCCTTGCACCAAAAAGAGGGAGTGAGAGCAACAGTGGAGATTGGGCAGGACAGACAAAAGCAGCATGGGATGGAGAGCAGAGAAGGCAAATAAATAAGAAACAACAACAAAGGATGAAAGAAATGATAGAGAGAAGGGAAGAAGGAAAAAAGAAACACCAAAAAAGAGGAAGGGACAGATGAGAAACTACCTGAAAAAACAGAACACTGTGACAAAGTGGAAGGCAGACAAACAGGTCGGAAACTGGAGGAGTGGATAGAAAAAGAAAAGGGAAGGAGGAGAGAGAATTTCTGGCAGAGCACTTTTCAAATTGAAGCTCTCTGCTTATAAGCCTTTGTCAGGGGCCACCTCTCCCTCTGGGGTAACATTTTCCTCCTTTAATTAGAACTGTAAGGCCTGTGTTGGCCTGAAATTGCCTGCCACAGTATTACTACTTGAAACTATTATGGACCTAAGCAGCCTTTGGCACTTTCTTCTTTCCAACCACCCCAGTAATAAAATTTGGTACTTACATAATACCTTAAAAGCACTGTCTTAAAAGTTCAGTGATTAATGGACTCTTCAAAAAATTCACAAGCTCATTTTACAGATGGGAAAGCTGAGGCACAGAGCTTCTCAGTGCTTTGCTTCAGGCCATGACAATAATTTGGCATAGCCAAGATCAGAATCTAACAGTTCTTCTCTCTCTAAAACATTTGACCTTTTAGGCCCCCAACTACTTTTGTTAATGGCTACTACAAAAGGGTGATGGATCAGACCTATAGCTAGAGCTGATCACACATATACTATTTGGTTGAAGAGGCAACATTTTCTGAGACATGCCAACTTTGAAAAGTTCTCAAAAGAAAACTTTCTGAGGTCCAAGACACCCTGCTCATTTCAGCGGGGGGTGGGGGGAGGGGGGTGAAAGAGAGAGAGAAGCTGAGAGAGCTGTTTCAGTAAAACAGATGTTTTGAAACAATTCTGTTTTGCAAAAATGTTTAAACGGATTTGTTTTCATTCCAGTGAGGAACAAATAAAATTTCCAAACCACGAAATGGAAAGGAAGTCCTTTGGCCAACAATACTTACAGGTTGAAATCACACTGTGACGTGTCAAAAAGTTTGACCACCACTGATATATGTACATATTAGAGTGTGCACCCAGTATTTGAAATACAGTATATGAAATTGCTCACAGCACATTAAGAATGCTCAGCAATGTGTAATTTTAGGGTTGCACTTTATGCTGTAAGACACACTATGCTGTTAGCAATCTTTTTTCACTCACTAAGCACACATTATTTGAGTTTTCTAGTTGAGCATACACCTAAAAGAATCTTTGCTTTTTTAAAGAGGGCCATAAATTATCATCAAATACTGGGGGTCTCAAATCAGCTGTTATTTGAACACTACCTGCTTCTTTCAGAAGTCCTATATCTTCCTTACATCAATATCTTTTATAGCAAGCCATGAATTTAGAGCATATAAAACCTACAAGCCCAATTAAAGAGGCATTACACACAAATTGCATATTCTTTGAAGGTAGCTTTTTAAAAAATGGTTCTCTCATCTCTTTTGTGTGACCTTTCTTCATTTCCTTGGTTGGTTTTCCCTTTCAAGGATGTTCAAAGAAGATTGCTTTTCATCCACTTCACCCAGTGAAAACCAGTGATAACAGGTTCCCAAACCCATGCTCCCTCTGTCCATCCAGCATATTCACAAAGGGACTGATGTACACCTGCCCTATAGAGGAGGGAGAAAAGGTGTTGGGTCACAACTATCTCCAATAAAGTTGTGAAGTAGTGTGTGTGTGTGTGTGTCTGTTAAAAGAGATTTCAAATAAAAATGGGAGACAAATAATTTACTGTATGTAGCACAGAGGAAAATTGTGAAGAAGTCCTAAGTTAACTCACATAATGCTTTCAGGAATCAGAAAAATGACACTGTCAAAACACAACATTAGTTTTCAGAAGCCTCCAGGCAAAATTTTATTTATTTAAAGTTAGCTCCTATTTTAATAACAAAAAAGTGGCAGCATATTCTACATCAAAGAGAAAACTTTTCCTAATGTTTCCATTCCTCTTCTGAAGTATGGGAACTGAAGTATCAGAGCTGTTTTTCTCAAAATAATTATGTGAGTGGCAGGATCTCAACCTGCAAAAGCTTTTTGTCTGCACTGGGGATTGCACTATAAAGAGAGTTATGTCTCACTCTGCTTAATCTGAACATCAATAAGGGGAGATTGTGACTTTCAGTATTTAAATAGTTTGTTAGTTTTTAACAAGATCTGTACCAATCAATGCAGTGGCCTGCATCAAAACTTTGGCTCTGAATACCCACATATTTTTGTTCCATTGTTAAAGAAATCAAGGGCCACATTATAGAATATTGCAGTCTGCAGCTGTCCACCCACAGTCTGTTGTTACCATTTATTCGTTCTTTTGGGATACCTAGGGCAGATGTTTCATATATAGCAACATGGCAAAAAGACGATGGCTTCCTTTTTATCTCCTGTATTATTCCCTTTCAAGGTGACTGCCCAGCAAAAACTTCTGTAGGCAGTATCTTTGCTAATTTGTGCAGCATACAGCACATGGACTGAAGGCAGTTTTGCATTACCTCTCTAAATATGTTTAATGAAACAGAGATATGTTTAAACGCCATTATAATGATCTTTTTCTTGGATACAATATTTATTTTTTCTTGGTCCTTGATTTCTTATTATTTTCCTGATGATGAAACACCAAGACTGAGGTGGCAGTCCATGGCCCATTTCTCCACAGCCATCCAATAAATAAAGAATATTCATTCCCTTGGACCCTTTTGGTTTTATCTTTGTTTTGTTTTATCTCAGCTTCCTGACTAGTTGCTAATACTACTTTTGCTTTAGTGCTGTCTTCCTCCTTGCCTTTTTCCACCTAGTTCTTGCTCTTATGAAAAACACTTTTTTAAAACTCAGTGGTCATTGCATTAAGGCTGTGCACAATCTCCCATTTGGTCACAAAGAGATAGCCATTTGATCCAGTTTTTCCTTAATCAGATCTCATCACAAAGTTATAGGAAAGGCTTTGATTTGAATGTATGAGCTACAGAGTGGACTGGATCTCAGCTCTGATGTAACAAGAGAAATTTGATGTCAGATAAACACATTTCTTCTGACAAAATCAGGGCTACTGTTCTTGTGAGTAAATTCATAAGACAGCTTCCAACATAATATAGGAGTCAGAGAAGGAGAGGTCAGGCTTTTGCCAGGTATAAGTCAAGAGCACAGCTCTGATACAATGGCAGAACTCTTATCTAACAGAACAGTGATCTTGAAAAGTTGGGATATAACAACGATGCAGTGAAACAAAATCTTAAATAGTTCTCAATAACAAAAATGACATGAGGAATGTATGAGCCTCTGCCTGTCAGACAAACTGAAGAATGACTTATCCTTACCCTCATAACAGGTATAATGATGAAATTGTCTTTTGAGACACAGAAAATGATGCAAAATGGGTTGCTCTAGAAGTTTCAAGACTACAATATCTTACAAGGGAGCTGGCGGTGAAAGTAACTTTGCTGGGGATGGGGGACTGACATAGCAGGGTTTTGCTGGGTACATGGATTGGTACATGGGTTACACACTTCTCAGTGCTACCGTCTGCATCGCAGAATCGAAATGTTTCCTTTGCGTCTGGGATCTTTGAGGCCTGGATCTGCATTGTCATGTAGTGTGCATTGTTGTTGCTTTGTGCTGTTAAACACTATGCTAGTGGCTGCTGTGAATTCCATATACAGAATTTGTAAAAAAAACCAAACCAAACCAAAAAACCTGGGAACATCTGGGATGAAACACAGTATAAAATGTAAAAGAAAATAATTGATGTTATCCAGGATTACAGAGAATCCTCCTGCGATGAACAGCTGCTGCAAATACTATACCAGACAAATTTAAGATTGTGCACAAGCCAATTAGTGTCCATAGCTTTCACCACAGTATTATTTTAATTCTCTCTTATGTTGTTAAACTCATCTAAACTTTGGGTTCAGACACAGGACTAGAACACTGAGCTTTAGAGTGCTCTGGCAGCAGGAGTTTTACAAAGGTAGGGAAACAATATAATCAACATGGAAACTGAGGCAGGAGGAAGTTAAGTGACATACCCAAATGCAAATGTAAATCAGTGGCAGAATCAGAATCCCAAACACCTGTCTCCTACCCCTCTTGACAAACAGTTCATTATATCACAACTGTCCTCAATGTTTAGCAGAATATCCATTTTCTAGTATTTTTTCCACCTTTCTGATTTCTCCCCTTCATCCATCCTGTTTTTTTCATGTTATCACCTTTGAGCTGAACATCTGCCTAACTTGAAAAAGGACCGGGATTTCTGAAAGAACAGAGAACACTTCAGAACATTACAACTTTACTTCATACAATGTGTTCTTTGAAATACTCATAAAATGCTTTGAATTACGCCAACTCTATTTCAAATGGCTTTAAATGATATGATCCTTAAGATGAACAATAACAACAGCACAGAAAACTTAGACTGAACAAGGGCAAACTGGCTTGCAGAGATTTCAAATGATGTGGAGAGTCAGCAAGATGGTGAGATTCAAGAAGGCATGAGCGGCAGAGAAGGTGACTCTCTCCTACCAGCGCTAATTGGATTATTTGGAGGGAGAGAGACGGAGCTTGTACTTGATGAGAAGAGGTGGTATAATGAGATAGTCTGGAGGAAGTCTATACAGGATTATTTTTGTTTTTTTTTTTAAAGACAGTTGTTTTTAAATTAATCCTGAAATGAATGTGATTCCAGCAATGAGCAGGGAGACGTCTTGACAATTTAAACAGAACGGTATCAAAAGTGAACAGGTGAACAGAAAGAGAAGCAACAATGGGAAAAATCTACCCAAGAATAAATTACATAAAAGATGAAGCCAAAAAATCCTGAGCAGTGAGTCATTGGTAAAAGGGCACTTGCATGTAACATAAGGGTTCAGTTCACAGGTACCCAGTCTGTTTTTTAAAATTAAATTTTAAAATATGTCAAAAATATTCAGTGTTCTGATGAAAGTTGGAAAAATAAGCTTTCAAGATCTCAAGTCTGTATTTTGAATGCTTGGCTAATACATCAACACTGGTTGGCCTGCCAAAAATATTGAAATACAACTAAAGACATCATAAATTAGTAAATTGTCAAGTGTTCTTAATATGTATTTCCAGTGCCAGACATACTTATAATAGTAAAAACAGGTTACTTAAAAAGGCTAAAGAATAAGTGCCAGCTATTAATCAGACAAATCAGAAGAACTTTATTTTAACACACTGAAAATTCTGGGTTTGTAGAAGCAAATCCATTCTGAAAGAAGTGGCATGATTTAACTTGGACACGTGAAAAGTTCTACGTTTTTGGATTTCAGTGTTCATTTGGAGAACTATTATACCATACAGTACAAACCTTTTATTAAATCAATGTATTCATTTATTTGAAATAAAAGTTTTATTCAATCACTGTATTTTGATAGACTAGACTATTGCACACAGGCAGGAGATAATGGATTGAACAGAATGTCCTTGAAGGAGAATAGCTGCTTCAGATCACCTCTCTTATACCCAGGAGACATTCTGCTTCCAATGCCTTTAAGTCTTCTGAAAGCTGAGCGGAAAGACGTACCAATACTATCTGATGTAACAAATCAGCTCTTGAATCACCTAACTATAAAACTTGAAGGGGAAAAAATTAAATAATCTCTGCTTAAAATATCTCAATGTAATTTTTAAACCTATTTAGGAAGATCAGCTCTGATGGCTTTATGGCAGCTTAGCCATGTGCACTGTAGAGGCTCAGTGGTACTGTAGCCATCACCAGGTTTGGAAATGAGTAAAACACAAAAGTTATTAAATCAGTTTTTCTCCTGCAGTTGAACCTGGTCATTTCATTATAACTTATTCCTGTTCAATTAAATGCAGACATTTCTTAAAAATGCAAAAGATAAAAGTTCACTGACATTGAGACCAATACAGGAAATAGATTTTAAATAAAAAAAATACCATATTCTGACTCTTGATACAATAGGCAAGGGCAACAAAAGAAATCATGTCACTGGGTTACGTTTTTTAAAGTCATTTCCCCCTGACTGTTAACACAGCTTTCCTGTCGGCCTGAAATGTGTCTTCCCCACATTTGTACTTTCAGTGCTGGGATCTTCATCAGCATACCTTTCGTGTCATAACATGAATAAATCGTAAATTTTCCTGAGGGTTTAATAACAATCAAAGAAACAGAAGAATTTATGTTTTTATATATATATATAAAAGCCCTCAAAACTGATGTCTTACCACAGCATATGTATTTACACACCAAAGATCAAAACCTGCCTAGGTAAACTCTACAGCTCTGTCAAACCTACGGTAAAAAAGTGCGTTTATAAATTTCAAATATTAGCTCCCTTATTCCATCTCCCCTCCTCACACACACACATACCAGGAGCTAACACTGGTTACAAAGAGACTGAAAAAGAGCTCTGTGAAACTTATTCACAGCAGGGCCAGGTAGTTATGATGAAAGTACCACAGCATAAGGCAGATAAAAAAGGTGTTAAGACATTTCCTTCTGCTATAAAAGTCTTAGGTCTCTATACAGAGCGGCATTTTACTCACCTGCCTTGCATATCAATATTGAACAAACTGCCTTGTTTATATTTAAAACTCAGCAAGCCCAGCTTCTAACCTTAGTTACTCACACCACGGAGAATGTGTATGAAGTCTTTCAAGGAGACAGTCAGCATGAAAAGCAGCTTTTTCTTTTTTTATCTATTCACAAAGGTAACATGTTAAAGTACTTCTAGCTGCTTCAAAAAAGAAAAATAATTCCTGGGTACAGAGATATCGTGGTTGCAGTATTCCTTGGACCTGCTTTACCACTTTTCAGCACCTACACTGGGTATTAAAAAAAGGCTAGTTGGAGGTTTGAAATGTGGATGACAACAGGCAAAATGGATGTCACTGAGTATTCTGTTATCTCCGAGTATATAATATTACTTATTGTAGTACAAATACTGAGATAAATATATTGGGATCCCTTTTTTGAAGATCAGTATGGAAAGGTGAATGTGATATGAGACATAGGTGGGCAAACTCATGCCTCTTCCACATCTTTGTGTAATATTAAATCTCCTCATCCCCAAGAATGTTCTGTCCACCTCACCTCTCACTATATGCTTCAAAGATGGGCCATGCTTTACAGTGCAACAGCTAAAATAGTTCAATTTTTAAGGACCCTGAAAGAGAGGCAAATATATATATATCTGACCATGGGAAAGAGCAATGGTGATCTATGTCACAGTCTAATCTAAATATGTCCAAATATACTCCTCAACAACTGTGTTTTAACAGCACCTCCTGCAGACCTGAGTCTTTCCCTTCTTCTTGGGGAATCCTAGCTTAAGTCTGTGTAAGTATTTGCACTGTATTGTGGTACCTAGCTCTTTTCTTCTAAAAGTATTTGTATAACCATGGTAAAAATAATCCTTACTTTAAGCAGTGGCTGCTCTGCTTCCTTGCTGTAGTGATAAAGAACAATGACATTTAACAGTCGAATTCCCAGATTGCAGTCAGCACGGTATGGCAGACATGGAAGGCAATGATCAGAGGAAGATCTCATCTTTACTGACTGAATTTGTACGAGCTACCAAGCACAGAACTGGGAACAGGGAGAAAGTTAAGCTACAGGGCTAAATTCATCTCTCAGACTTACCTTTGTAAATTTAATGTCATATCACTGACTTCCATGGAATTGTTTCAGATTTATACTGGTTTAAGGGAGAGTTAGCTCCTAACTATAGCTCATCCAAAGATAATCACAAGTATGAACCAGATTTTATTTTCTTAAAAAATAATTGCCTTAGTGACAAGTTAAGAGGAGAATGTGTGGAGATGTAACATGGAGTTGGAAACCTTAAACCCCATGGTTTAATTTTACAGAAAGCCTGAGAATGGGCTCTCTCAACTTCATTAAAAAGGTTTAATTAATATACTGACCCTTTAACAAATACAAGGTAAAATTCTGGCCTCAGTGAAGTTAATGAAAGCTTTGCTCTTGAGTCAAATCCTACATCAAGGACAGAAGAGGTAAAATTCCTGTTGACCTCCTGGGAATGAGATTGGAGCCTGAGGGAATACTAGCAGTCTTAAAATACGAGTTCTAAAAAAGATGAAATGTATAAAAATATTCAGTATTGCCTCTGAAACAAGGTGGCAAATCCTGATTTTTTTTTTTAACTTTAATGGGAGTTTGAGTAAAAGCTGTGTAGAAGCAGAAACTGTGACCTCCATTATTCATATCGGCTGAATGTGTGTTATATTTTCTGGTGTTAGTGACTGTTCACCAGTGTAGTTGAGGGTCACTGTATGGCCATGAGTAAGGCCCTCAGGATCTGCCCTGCAGTCAGCATATCCAGGGAAGAAACCTTTAAGACTACTGGAACTAATCTACTGATCCACAAAAGAATGCCCCTAAATTACAACAGGTCTAGTGTGACCAGACCTTACTATAACCAATTAAAGGACTGGAGGGAATGAAATCACTGCCATCTTCTCTAATCTGCCTATGACTGCTATTATGTACCAAAACAGACTCTAGAACTGAGCCAGAAAATAGGACAATATATTTTTTAATGTTTATTGTTCATCCAAAAGCTGAGAAGGTCATATACAATCAAGCATTATTCATAAAGCTGCTGATATTTTATGTTTAACTTTGCTCCAAACAAACAATGAAAATCATGATTTTAATGAAAATATTCAGCAAAATCAAGGACAGTTCTTTCCTTCACTCTCTTCTTGGTGGAATCAGTTCTAAACTCCTAGCTGAGCCAACATACTATACGGATACATTCCCTGTCAGGTAAATCCATCACAGGTACGAGAATCAGTGCTGGAGTATTCTTGCCCAGTTGTTTTTCAAGCGATTCTTGCAGTCCTAAAATGGGAACAAAAAGACTCATGAATTTGTCATGTTTCAGTTATTTAGCAAATGAATTTTCTACTGCAAATACAAATATGTGCAAGAAAATAATAGAAGGGCTCTGAACAGCCCAAAATATGAGAAAGGGAAGAGAAGCTAGTAGCTGTAGTTCAGTTTATTCTGAACTGAAGGCTCACTAACTCTTCATAAAAGCCTAAGGATGGATTTTAGGCTTGACTACAAATTTCTGAACAGAGGAGTAGCAGGGCAGCTCTGTGCCTGGGGCAGCCACGATGCAAAGGCCAGTGACAGCTGATGTGGTGCTGACTGTGGCAGTGCAATCAGCTGCTACTGTGGTGGCAATTATTTTTGTGCCCCTCTACAAAGGCAGTGCCTGGGGCAACTGCCCTAGTTACCCCTTCCCTCAGTTATGCTACTGTTAATGAACTCTCTGCCCATGATTCAGCAAAGCTCTTAAACATGCTGCTTGACTTTAAACACATGAATAACAACAGGAGATGGCAGTTTGTAAGGCTGCAATTCAATGATGGTATGTGCTGGCTGTCTCTGTAACTCCTGATATACAGATAATAGCTGTCTAGAGCTATGAGGTCAAATTCAGCTCTCAGCTACACCCATGCTAACAAAACATGTATTGCATGTTGTCTGGTGCATTCTGGCATAATGTTTGGCTCAATGAATTTTTGAAAAAAAGTGTTATCAAGCCATCTTTACAGTCAGTCAAAGCAATGCAATCAAATTCTAGATATGTACAATTACATTAAATGCTTAGTAGTCCATTATGAAACTGCTGCATAAGATTTAACGGGGGTAAAGCCACAGGAAGGAATCTCGAGTAGAGGAACATATATGATTAGAGGCCTATAATGACCACTTTATGGCACAAAATAAAACAATTAAACTTCTATAGGCTAGCTAGTTGATGACTATGAGGAGACATGACAATAGTCTATGAATTTTTACACGGGGGAGTGGACTTAATGTGATATACGAAATGAAGATCAATGAAGCAAGACGTTCTTTTGTGGAGAGGACAAGAATGGAAAAAACCTGCAGAATGGAAGCTGAATACAAAAAACACCCTTGGAGTAAGATGTATTAGGAAATGTAGCAGCTTTACAGAAGTGGTGGGAATCCAGTCACAGGGCATGTCTCATGTGCTTTAATGAGCAGCAGTCTATTTTACTCAGCATTAAAGTGTCACGTAGAAAATTGTGCAATTATGCTAATGCACCGTAAAATAGGCTATTGTGCATTAAGCGTCACTTAAAAAACCTGTGCTTTCGGCACTGCGCATTAGGGCAGCCTAATGCTCATTAAGTACCTCACATTGGAGGTAGTAAATTTAATGAGCATTAGGAACAGTGCATTAATGCACGTGTAGACAGGCCCACATAGTACTTTTAAAATAATATTGGAAAAAATTCTAGAAATTATTCTCTATAAATTGTAGAGAACATTCTAATATGGCATGGAGTAAGCTGCATGACTTTAGTTTTAATAGGGTTTTTGTGTCTTTAACTTCTATGATTCTAGTGATACTTTATAACATTACAAATTCTTGGCTAGACAGAGTGTAAAGAGGGCTGAACATGAAGAGTGTCAAAGTTTGATTTTTTTCCCCCACTGACTGTGAAACTGTGAATATACAGTTCAATCAAAATGTTAACTTGTATTGGGTAAAATTCCTCTTTTAAAAATAGGAATTTTGCCTTCAGCAGGGCCAGGATTGTACCACTGTTGTTACTTCCCAGGTATTCTCATTCCTAACTACAATGTTACTGCATTGATGCTGCAACCACAGGAACAGATTAAGACCACTAAAGTGCTGCTGAGTTATTTTGCATTGAAAATTGTTTACATAAGATATGAATATTGACAGAAGTGAACCTAAGATCAATATTCACCTCAGGGGTCAAAGGACTTCATGTTCTGTGTAATAAGCAACTCAGTCTATGTATCACAGAGATTCTGTGGTGACACTGTGATTAAGGGTCAGCTAACATTTCCATTTTGGAATTCCAGTTTTGGGGGAGTTCATAACTAAATGGGCTCAGAAAGTATTAGGTGAAAATAGATAGAAAGTTGTCAGCTCAAAGGAAAATGGTGACTGCACTTACATTTTTAAAACAAGGGTTTTTTTTAAAAAGGAAAGTTTATTTTTAAAATTTATTTATTTAGAAAATCCTGTCTATCTAGGTTTTTGCAGAATATGTGAACACTAAAACCCACCATGACAGGGGTACAATTCTGAAACAACTTAATTCTTTTGGAAAATTAGGATGGTTCAAGTTACTGATGTTAGTGCATTCTCTTGAGAAAACTTGCTCTAGTTAGCCAAAAAGGGCCACATTTGGATTTAAACAAACAAACACACAAACAACCTTTTGCTCCTTATGCAGCTGTAAACCGCACCTTGCTTTTTGGACATGCAATTGAATTATAGGTGAAAAAACAGGGTACTTGCACTTTTGGCTGTCTTAATACATGTGCAAATAGGGGCTTAAACGTGAGTTTTCTACTCTAAACACTAACTCTTTTTTTTAGTTTAAAAGTGAAGGTGCACAAATCTGAAATTTTTACCTGGTACAGAAGAGGGACAACTGAACACACTCACTAGCACCATGACCGAAAGAGATTTGGGGGATCATGACTGACCACAAGATGAACATGAGCCACCAATGTGATGCCGCAGTCAGCAAAACAAATAAAACTCTGTCTTGCATTTACTGCTGCAACTCAAGCAAGACCCAAGAAGTCATCCTCCCACTTTACTTGGCCTTGGTGAGGCCACAGCTCTAGTACTGCATCCAATTCTGGGCTCCATACTTTAGAAAGGTTGTGAAGAAGTTTGAGAGCCCAGAGGATAGCCATATGCATGATTAGAGGTCAAGAGAACAGGCCTTATGAGGAAAGGCTGAGAGGCATGGGACTCTTCAGCTTGGAGAAGTGAAGACTCAGGGGAGACTTGGTGGCAGCCTGCAAGTATATAAGGGGTGTGCATCACGAACTGGGAGAACATCTCATCACCAGGACACCCCAAGGGAAGACAAGGTCTAATGGTCACAAACTGCTGGAAGACCATTTTAGACTGGGCACATGGAAAAACTTCTTTACCGTCTGTGTCTCCAGAGTCTGGAATACTCTTCCCACAGAAGTGGTGCAAGCACCTACTCTGGATACCTTTAAGAAATGCTTGGATACTTATCTTGGTGGGGTGATCTGACCTCAACTGATTTCCTGTCCCTTGGACAGGGGGCTGAACCTGATGATCTTGCAAGGTCCCTTCCAGACCTAATGTCTATGAAATCTATTAACTCTAAGCTAAAGTACTGGAGGAGGTACGGCAAAATTAATAAAACTGCATCAGTCCAAGTGGGCACAATTGATTCAGTACAATAATACAAGGCTACATGTTTCATTTATTAAAAATAAAGCATTAGTTTCTCCTTTCAATCAGTTTATACTACTCATTTTTTTTAAAACCTATATAGCACTAACATGCACAAACTTCTTAAGTTTTTTCCGTCAAATTATGCCTTTAGGTAAATAATAACTAGAGCCAGCATTACTGTTTTAAAATTAAGTAACTTTGTTGAAAGGAAGTTAAGGTTGGAAGTTATTTTTGTTAAAGCTACATTTTGAAACATTTGGTCAATTGCACAACATTTCAATAAATACTTTTCTGAGAAGGAGAAACATAATGGAAATGGGCACAAATATTGTGTCTCACAGAGGACAGTGACAGTGGGTGTCAGGGCTGTGGGGAAATGAACATCTCAACAATGATTTATGCTAGTCTCAAACTATCATTTTAATATACCCTGAACCAGACCTGGGAATTGTGATATAAAATACTGAAATTCATTTACAAAGCAGTTAAGTAGCAGCAAATGCTGTATTTATTTTCATTTTGAATTGCATTTAATACTACATATTTCTACTCAGAATTACTCCAAAGAGGGGAACTATCTTTAACTCCGATCAAGTTCAAGAGTAATTGGGGTATATTCTCCAGACTAAATCCCATTGAAGACTGCTCCCAGAAGTTTCTCTCAAACTGGGGACAACTGAAGGAAACATGAAAATGTTTAGGAAGACTGACACTACTGGAAACTGACATGAGCCTAATGGACTTAAAACACTACCTGGCAATGCTATTTATTTTTACTGTCCTTTGGTTACAACAGGATGGCAGATAATTCAGATCAATAGTGCAATGACCTTCCACACTGACCTAATAGCCTTACATTTAACATGGCACAATCTTACATTAGAAACTACTGCTTTCTAGAAGTGATCTTTATGTTAACGACCCTTTATGAAATCACAATGGACTATTATACAAAACAGTCTTTACATTGGCACTGCCATTTTATAAATAAAACCTTTAGGTTCTCTGCTGCAGTCCTTGCCTGTATGAGCAAAAGCTAGCTAAACTGATCACATGTGTAATGCTTGCAAATCAAGTTCTTTACCCTGATATTGTTGGTGACAAGCACCTTCCACCAATCAGTCAGAGATGAGAAGCAGTCTTACTAATAGCCTGTACTGAAAAGGAAAATGAGAGCAGGGAAAAAGATCATGCGTTTCACCCAGAACATAAAAATTGCTTTGATGTTACAACTACACTCTTCCTTCACTTTTTAACCAAAAGATATTGTTACATCACTTAGCACAGGTCTTTAAATCCCTGAGCTAATAAAGCTCCATTGCTTTGGCTGTATGGATTTGACATGCAGCACGTACTTCAAGGAGATGCCTCACAGGGGATCAGGTTCCTAACAGTTGACTAAGAGTTCCAGTCCCAAAAGATGTGCCCCGGGTGTGCAGAGCACTTAACCCTTCGACCAGTACCAACATGACTATTCACAAATTATTGATGTCCCTAAATCCCTGGCAGATTGCAGACAGTTCTTGTCTCCCTTGAAGCCAAAGCATATGGCCACTAATGGGATGGATTTAAAAAAAATACATATACACATTCAAGCCTTTGCACATGAATGTAAAGCCACAGAAAGGGTAGAAGGTGATTGAACTGGACTGAACACTGTTAAATACATGATTAGCCTCTTGTTATGGATCATTTCCATTGATCTATATCTGGTTTCACAGCACAGTTTAATTAAAGCTGTCTGGAACAAGCCTGATCCCTAAATGATCAGGCAGTGCAATGAAAAGGTGAAACCTGAGGAAGCTTAAGGCCCTCTTCCCCTCACCCTCACCTTTTAAACATCCAACTGGCTGTCTTTGTGGTTAACTACAGTAGCAGAAGGAAACTATATTTTAGAATATTAACTGGTTTTACTGCTGCTTATTGGGCTTACATGCCAGATAAATCCCTTTGTCTTTCCCCATGTTTGTATTTAAAATGATACAAAATGATTTAGTTAAATTCAGGGTTTTAAAACAAGATGTTTAAATGCACAATATACTTGTTTTATTCCAACAAACATCTTGCTCATTATAAAACCAAACCTATTTAAATAAACAGGTCAGCATTATTAATTGTTTTTAAATTAAGTAACTCTTCTGAAATAAAGTTAAGATTGCAAATTCTTTTTGTTAAAGCTACATTTTGAAATGTTTGTTCAATTGCATACATATTTGAATAAAGACATTTTGTTAGAAGAACCTTAGGAAAATAACAGAAATGAAATACAAAAGTAACTGTTCTTCATCAACTGCTCTGTAGCAATCCCCTCCAGCAAATTTATTCAGTCTAAAATGTATTTATTACCTAAGGAAAAAACTGGATGTTTATATACTCTCATACTTAGCCATTCATAATCTCCCTTATTATTTATTCTTCTCCTAATGACATTTTTAAAATTAATAATGTTTGACATTTTCCCCTGAAGGAATAAAGTTTTCAAAACGCCTTGGTCCCTTATAACAGGGACAAGATTATTAAAGGAACTCAACTCCCATTTCAGCACTAAGTAACGGAACCAAATTTGTGACAACGTTGAGCACCCATCAGTTCAGTGGAAAATCTGGTCACATATTTAAAAGTATATGGTTTTATATTTTTGTTGTAAGCTTTTAAATTTGGGATCCTAGTTTCATAGTAGCTAGGGTCAGGAGGGACCTGAACAGATCATCTAGCCTGACCCCCTGCC
>NW_005842043.1:2652820-2655198 GCF_000455745.1 Alligator sinensis
TTGAACCCCATCCTATTCTCATCTGCCCACTTTTGTAGTCTCTCTAAATGTATTTGCACTTCTCTCCCTTCAACTGTGTCCACCTCGCCCCACATCTTAGTGTCATCAGCAAACTTGGACAGCGTGCTTTCCACCCCCTCGTCCAAGTTGCTGATGAAGATGTAAAACAGTGCAGGCCCGAGGACCGAGCCCTGGGGTACCCCACTGCTCACATCTCGCCAGGTTGAGTACGACCCATCCACCACTACTTTCTGGGTGCACCCCATCAGCCAATTTTTTACCCATCCAACTGTGTAGGCATCAATGCCACAGCTGCTTAATTTATTGATGAGGATGGGGTGAGAGACAGTGTCAAAGGGCCTTCTTAAAGTCTAGAAAGACTACGTCCACAGTGACACCATCATCCAAGGATTTAGTTACCTGGTCATAAAAGGCAATCAGGTTGGTCAGGTAGGACCTGCCTTTGATGAACCCATGCTGGTTGCCCCTGAGCGTGGTCTCCCCTGCTGGCCCCCCACAGATGTGCTTCTTGATGATCTTCCTGGCCCCTCCTTGATGTGCTTCCAAAATCATCCTGAGCACCGAGGTGCAGCTTACGGGCCTATAGTTACTTGGGTCCTCCTTCCTCCCTTTCTTAAAAATTGGGACCACATTAACTAGTTTCCGATCCTTCGGCACCTGGCCAGATGACCACAAATGCTCATACAGCTGGGCCAAGGGCTCCGCGATGACCCCTACCAGCTCCCTCAACACCCTTGGGTGGAGGGCATCTGAACCTGCAGATTTAAAAATGTCCAGCCCTTCCAGAAGATCCCTAACTACATCTGCACTGACCAAAGGCCTGACAGAGCTATCCCTGAGATTGTCCCTACCTCTGGTAGGAGGGATGCCATGAGATTTTACAGTGAGAAACACTAAAACAAGTAACAGGGAAAGGAGGAACCTGACAATAATTAGATATGGAAAGATACATCTGAAGTACAGTTTGGGAGCCAAGAGCTCTTGATTATGTCTGTTGGCTATCATTCCAGTTACCCTTGTGGTCTTGAGTATGTCACATTATCTTGTCTGCTCCCCATCTGCCACCTGAGGCCAGTGCTGATTTGCCTACCTTTCATGTACAATTCATAGACTTCAGAGTGTAAATTAATGGTTATAATGCACTTTAATATGGAAACATGATGTATATGCTAATTATTATTATATCTTCAACATTATTCAATATGCCTTACATATTTTAATATTTACTCTCAAGCCTTTATTTTGGATCAAAGTGGCCAGTTGTGCTAAACAGACAGCAGAAACAAATATCCAGTGGTAACTCCTCATTGACACTCAGAATTCAAGAGTAGGACTATTAAAAGTAAGGACATTGGTGCACTTTGCTGCCAGACCTCAAAAATACAATCTGTCATAAAGACTTCACAAGTTGCTTCAAAAGTGCTCTTATGGTATTCTATATCCACATTTCACAAGCAATCCTTCTATTTGCATTCAATACCCTGAACATTCACAGGCTGTTAAAAAGCAGATTACAAATTGGACATTTTTAAAAGCCCACTTACAAACAATGCATGTTCAGAAAGTAAAGCTGCAACTGATACCAGAACTGTATTCAGGAATTAGTTCTTCAAAACCAATGTCTAGTCAGATGCCACAGTACCATTTATACCTGATTCCTAGTTATAAGGGGTCATTTTAGACTTTAAACCTGTTAGGCTTCATCTTTATTAGTGTTCCAATGGGGCTATACTTGTCATTTTATTTTTTGGCAACTACTGTATTATAACTTATATAAACAATAACCATCACAACAACAACAAGAGCAATACGAACACATTTATAATGATCCCAACAACAAAAACATCAACAATTATAATAATGATGATGATGATGATGATGATGAAAGCATCATCCCAGGTGGTAGTTAGCTTTGGATTTGGTTACAAACACATAGATAAAACATCTCATTCTCTATTTATCAGGACATGGAAGAAAATGAATTTTTGCTCCTAGGGGCAGGGGAGTTCTCTGCGTTTCCCATTATCCAAGAGTCCTCTGCCTCTTCCCTCCCTCCTCACTTCCAATGGGGAGGGGAGGAGAGCAGATGGCTCCTTAACAGACCAGCTAGTCCTGGTGCGCTGCCATAGAGCTGGGATCCTACTGCCAGTGCTACTGTGGAAACAGTAGGGCCGTGCAAAATTTTGCCAGCAGTTTTGTTTCGACGCTGTTTTGACTTGTTTCGAGCTCGAAACAGCAAAATCAAAATGAAACAGAGAGATTTGAAACAGCCTCGAAATGAAATGAGGCAAGTTGAAATATTTCAAAATTTTCAAAATGTTTTGAGTTTCAAAGCTCAAGCTGGCCTTGCCTGTAGG
>NW_005842043.1:2655229-2685623 GCF_000455745.1 Alligator sinensis
AGAAACTAAAGCAAGGTGAGGGAGGGGGAGGAGGGGGGAAGGAGCGCTCTCATTATTCACTGTGTAGCTGGCCAGTGACTGTCATCCTTTCCTGAGGGCCCTCCCAATCCCAGTGCTCTGGGGGAGGGATGGAAAAACTGCATAAAAGGCAGCATTGTTTGAACTGCCCTGCTTTCTGCCTTGGTGTCAGTTGAGTGAGGGTGTACCTTAACACACACACAGTGTCACCCACCCATGTCACGAGTGTTGCCTGTCAGCAGCCAGGGGTGCAGGGCCCCAGAACCCAGAAGCCCCTGCACCTATCTCCTTGAAAGCTGGCAGACTTTGTGGCCTCAGCAGGGGCTAGCAAGCCTGCAGTTTTCACCCTGCTGCGCCTTAACACACAATGTCACCCATGTCATGAGTTTTGCTTGTCAACCACTTGAGGTGCAGATTCTCTGAAATCCCTGTATCTATCTGCCTGAAACTTGGCAAGCTTCATGCCCTCAGAAGGGGCCACCATTCCTGCAAGTTTCATCCAAATCAAGCCAGAAATGACAAAGTTATAGGCTGGTTTGAGCTTCCCCATTATAGCCTATGGGTGAAATGTCGAAACAGTGTCGAAACAGCGAAATTGTTTCGACGAAACGAATCAAAACAAAATTCAAAATGAAACACTGTTCCATCAAAATGCATGTCAAAATGGAACAGTGCCATTTCACACAGCCCTAGGAAACAGCTGTCCTGCCACCACCAGTGCAGGAACATTGGCAAAAGCTATCACAGCAGCAGCACCAATGCCAGCACCACCAATGTCACAGGAGCACTGGCAACAGCAGGTGCCTATGTGGTAGTGATGACAGTTGGGAAGAGCAGCAGCTACAAAACACAGCCCCTACCCCAACAGTCAGTGACCTGCCTCACTGACAAACTCCCCTAGGGCACAGGGAGGAAACGGGAGGGCACAGCCTCTTAACGCCTTCTTGCTGTAGAGTGCCTTTGAGGCAAATTTGTTCTGCTCCAGCCAAGGGGCTCTGCGTGTGTGCACGCTCCTATAGCAATTTATTTTTGAAACACTACAAGGTGTCTTTGTAGCACTACAAATGAACATATGTCCAAGGCCTATAATATAGGAATAAATATAACCTTAAGACTGCAACTTTCTTAACTTTTATTGCCAACATGTACATGGGTTACAGTGTTCCCTACTGCTACTCACACCCTGGTAATCTGCTCTAGCAACTACTGTAAACATTATGCAATGGCTAAAGACCGAAACGAAGAAAATGGCATTCTCCCTGTACTTACAGTGGAAGAGGGGGCCTTTATTTTTCTGGATTCCTTCTCTATTAAATGCTCCTGACAGAGCAGGGTAAACATGGCAGTCCTGGAACTAGGTTTTTCTCTATATGAAAATAGAGTGCCAGATAGCAAAAAAAGAAAAGAAGAGATTCTTCTAAGTGGCAATGAGCAGCAATAGGTTTCTTCCTTCTGTACCACATATAGACCACAAAGGCAACCACAAGAAGGTTGGGGGAGACAGAGGCCAACTTCAGAGATGCTCCCCCTTCCCAACTCTGAGGGACACTAGAAGTTGGCCAGTCTTCTGACCAGCTCTCTGTCCCCTCTGCTCTGAAGGGGTGCTAGTTGGAAGAAAGGCATGCTCTTATAAAGAACGTATTAATATTGAGAAGAACCCTACTCTTCTATAGCTGAGTCACTTGGCTGAAAAACTGAGATTCTCTTTTTGTAGACTCTAGTTAATAAATTTTTCAGTATCTGAAATAAATGTAATAGACAAAAAAGTTATTTTTAGTGTTGGTTCAATTGTGGGCCTGTCAGCCTTGGCAGTGCATCTCTTTTATCAGGCCGCCAAGTTAATTTGTTTTGTTTTTCAGAGTAAAGTTTGCTTAAAGACCAGTTTCAGAAAAGTCACTCACTGTGGGTGTTAATTAGAGCTTTGCAGACTCTGAAGCATTTGGTTTATGTTCATTTTCACTAAACCCTGTAATTCAAGTCAGAAGGGGATGGGAGTAAACCAACCCCTTTCTATTCACTTGAAGGTCTGAGTGTGACTCAAACAAACCTACAAGAAAACCTCTTTTCCCTCCCTTTTTTGGGGCCTCACTCTTTGTCCCTCTCTTAAAATTTACAGTTATGCTTAGCATTTATAGAGACCTCTCTGTTTTTTAGGCAATGCATGAAAATATATATTCAGAATATCTATATGAGGTAGGGAAGGCTTAAGAATCTTCTTCTTCCTGCTGACATTTTCAGCAGGCCCTCTACATAGATCAGAAAAAAAATCAACAATCATTAGCATCATTTCCTCTGATTTTTTTCTGGGACAGAGTGATATAATTTCCTTCCCTTTCCTGGGGTCAGGGAATGACTATTCAAAGGAAGCACAGGTACAAAAATATATCTATACAGTTTACATCTACTGCTACCAGACTCTCAAGGCCAGATAGCAACTCTGAAGCTTAGTGAAGTAGCTTTCCTAGATATCATACTAAGACTCATGGAAGGCTGGATAAAGTATAGGGGGCAGGGATCGTGGCTGGGGTACCATAGCAGCTATGATGCTTCAGCTGCTGGGATCCAGCTGTGTCCTGGCACCCATCATCCTCAGCTACTGAGGCTGAGAGTCTTCTCAGCTGTGGGACTCCCATCTCTGGCCGGGCATGGTGCACCCCTGTGGCTGGGAGCCCCGTGAGCTCACAGGGCTCCCAGCTGTAGGGGAGACCCTGCCACATGTACAAATTAAAGCTCCATAGCAATCAGCTATAAAGTTAGTACACATGTTCAAGGGCTAACTTAATAGCTGGTTAGAGCAATTTATTGTGTGATAGGAACTTTGCATGTGTATTTGGTCTCCAGTTAATTGTGCACGTGTACTTGGTCTTCAGTTAAAAGCAAGATACGTGTAATGTGTAGAGGTGGCCCAGTTCGCATAACTGACTGGCTTGAGAGTTGGAGTGAGCTGGCTGGGTGAGGATGCTTGAGTAGAGTTCATGAATATTTCAGCTATGTAATATCCTCTCCCCAGCTATGTGAAAAAGTATCCAATTTTCAATCCAAAGTTGTTTAGTTTTCTATATAAGTATTTCACAAAGCTATATTATCCATGTCTCAAACACACCTATAATGCCACAGCAGTAAGCAAACAAATCAGCCACAGTCACCAATGGACCATTTTTATACAGATAATTACAATTAGAATCTCAAATATAATTCCTAAGATATTTATACCCCTGCATAGCTCTCTCTGGATATATATAAAGTCATCTTCTGACTTCACAGTACTGATCAAATTAGTTACTTTATTATGCGTATCAGTGGCAGATCATGGAAGGAAATATGACACTTTTAAAGATAAACAAATGTTGCTGAGTTCATTTGCATATTAGTTATGGCTATTTCTCAGTAAAGGAATTAAGATTTAGCTTTCATAATAATTCTTTTAAGCTGCTGGCTGCAGTTTAGAGAATAGCAGCACAGCATGTAAAACTCATTGTTCTGTGCTCTCTAGTGTTCCATTTTTAGCAATGTCCTATATACAGGTTACTGAAGATAGTCAGCCTATACAAGGTGAAAAATGTGCACTTTTGTTTAAAATATCACCATCTTATACCCTAAATAAAGAAACATTAACACATTCCCTTCCAATACTCACAGGGAAAACTTAATATAATTTCAAGAGGAAAGGAGGCACTAAACTTTTTTGAGTATGACTGATGAGGGATGACCATATCTGAAAAGTGAATGATTTTGTTTATTCCAAGGTATGATAGAGTGCAAAGATCACAAGCCTATTTTCTCTGTAGAACATCTTCCAGGGTTTTCAAGCACTATATAAAATTCTGTCTTTAGGGTTTATTCTCTTTTTATGGTTACTGACTTTCTGAGTCAGCTGCAACCAAAGCCTTTGGGGGGCAAAGGGTGGGATGACAACAGTTTTAGAAGAGTTATGAGTAGGGGTAGATTATTATACAGGTATAAAATAGAAGAACCAATTTTTCATGATGCACTCACAATACATACAGGCAGTCATTTGCTTGTACAGAAACCTGAACTTGCCTTTGCAAATGATGCAAGTTGTGTAACTCTCTGATATTTCACACACAGAGCTACCTGTCTTATGTTGAAATGCAGATTTTTCTGTGTGAAAAGTTACCAGTATGTAAATATTGGGGATTTTTATTTATTTATTTATGCTAAATTGAAAATGTACCCTTAAAGTTATTAACTACAACAGCAAGTGTGCAGCGATGATAACACTTGCTTTTTTTTAACCTCTGTATCTGTTTTACAGCTGCTTGCTACAGCCCTCAGTCCCAGAGCATTAACTGACACTGAAACTACCTTGCACAGATTTGTAAAATCTGGGACAGTTGATAGCTCTGCCCTCCAGGTGAGGTTTGGGGACACTGGTGGGGCAGTGCATAGTAAGGCTTGCCTGTTCCTGCCGGTAAAAAAGGACTATTCCTTTTCCCAGACTGTCAATCTGGCACCTTTCACAAATGTTAAAGTCACTTAAATATTTTTTAAAGAAGCTGTCATGAGACATACTGAAGCAAATATGTCCTTCAGTGATGATACATAGACTCATTTGTAACAATGTTTGTTAAGTGCTTTGACATCCCAGGATGATATGTTCTGTCTAATTCCAACATTTGTTGGTTTGTTCAATGCCTCTGGTAAGAACATTCTAAAATTGGAGGGTTTTGGAAACACCTAATTAGACATAACGTGACCTACCGGCTAAATCTGACTGCAAGAAAGGCATGCTGAACTTATAAAAAATTACATGTATATTGGGTGTCAAAATGTAGCTTGCTAATAATAGAAAAAGTGTCTGAAAAAATATTGTAGTTCAACAGTTAACATCTTAAACTGGTTCAGGAGATGATGATACATACCATACTGCATAAAGACCACCTGTTGTTCCTCAAATTAACACATGATAATTCAAAATAATACTGAAACAGTAATGAATCCTAGTTACCAGATCCTTAGTCAGTACATGTTGGAAATATGTTCATTTGCACCTGCTGAGGTGCTGGGTCATTATTAGATATACAGTACATGTAAGCTAGTGAGCTTATTTCTAGATGGTTATTATTATAACAAGCACTGAACTTCCAAATCACCTTGCAGAGTATAGCAGCAAAGTGAGATAAAACTATATTGGAACCTGTTAAGTACATGATAAGATTGTTGTACGTCATTTCTATTGATCCAGATGAGCTTTAAAGCACAGTTTAATCAAAGTTGTTTGGAATAGAGGAAATGGATGGTTCATGTGATCACTCATAAAATGCAAAAACTTTCCACACAGATCCAGATTCATAATGACTGAAATTCACTACTATCGTATCCAATGAGTTTTGTGAAATCAGTCATAGGATTCTCAGTCTCGAGTATTATTGAATGTAGGAATATATTAGTAATACTGTATTTGGTTTTGGATGAATAGCCCAATTATTGATACGCGTAAGGCATTTAATTATATACGGTGTGCTATGACCAATGAATAGGTATTAGGCTGATTGCCAATTAGCTACTTCCATCTGATCTGGCAGACTTAGACCAGCACTAAGAGCAAACTCTGCATCTGGCAGAGAGGAAGTGCTCTATATTCGAAGTGGAGGAAGAAGAAAAAAATAATCTGCTCTTTTTATGGGCTCCAGTGAAGGGGAATAAATGTCATATCATTTGCATGTGAAGATCCTGCTCAAATACCTCAGTGATGACTAAGATTGTGGAAATCCCTCTCCTAGCTTCTGGTAGCATGAGCTCTATAGCTAGATATATACATGGTGAAGTATGATTGGGAAAGGTACACAAATGAATCAAAATACAGCCAAAGAATTGTAGCACTGATATGTTACATTGCCAGTTGCTGGGCTCTAGTCACACATCTAGCTCCCAATTTTGTGAATTAATTTTGGATTACAGCAGTGTTTACAGACCCCAAACTTTGTCTTAGATGCCATTACAAAACACTCTACAGAGTAACAGACAGTGCCTGTCCCATAGAATCTACAATCAAAAATAGAAAAAAATGGGCACAATGGGGGAAAGGAAATATTACTGCAGTTTCACAGATAGGAAACAAAATTTTGGGAAACTGTGATTTCCCAGACCAACACACTTGAGTTGATGGCAAAACTAACAACTGACCCCACCGCTCCAATCTCAATCAAGTCCCTTAACCACAAGGCTCTCTTCTCTTCTAATGTCAGGAAGGCATGCAGCCTCGCTGGCAATCTTAAATTACCATGAACAGACTCGTATTCTTTCAAACTGTCATGTTTGCTCTGTAGGTCAATGTTAGGGAACACAAAAGCTTTTACTGGGTGCAAACAAGTGTTCAAAGCACCCAATTAAGGCTAAGTGGCTTACTTTGAGCTCCTTAAATCTGAGCTGGGTTCTGCTGCATGCAGGCATTCACTGGGGCAGCTGGAGGTAATTCAAAGTGGGAGGAGCTAATGGGATTGGGCAGGAGAAGGGGGCAGGGTGTGAATGTGTGCAGGTGTTTGTTAGGCTGGGCTAATCCATTTTAGAACGGTACAGCCCAGGCCAATGTAAATGTAGTTCATAAGAACATAGGAACTGCCATTTACTGGGTCAGACCATAGGTCCATCCTGCCCAGTATCCTGTGTCACATAGCAGCAGAAAGCAGAACCTGAAAGAGAAAGTGAACTGGATATGACCAGGGTTTTTGCCCCACTATTCCTGTCTCTTGTAGCCTCCAGTATTTAAGGTCTAGGAAGTTCCAATTCAAAGGCTGTATCCCTAACTCCCATGCTCAATAACTGCTGTTGCCCCTCCAAGAACCTGTCCAATCCCTTTCTGAATCTGGCTAAACTGTCAGCTTCCAGATCTAGTAGCAGTGAGTTGCACACTTCAGTTACACACTGGGCCTGTCTACATGAGACATTTACTATGCAGTAGACTAATTAGATGTGCAGTAAATGTTGCAAGTCTACACATTCACCCTTATTAGGCTGGAGTAAACTAATACTACTTGTAAATACAAGTATTAGCCTGTTGCAGAGTTTTTTACTTCATGGTAGTGCACAGGTAGGTGCTGCCTCAGCTGGTTGGGGCATAATGGTGCCTCAGTGTGGGGGCTGCCTGCTGGCTAACCTTGTGCTGAAGAGCCCTTGTGCCCCAGCCAGCTCCTCTGCAGCATGGTGAGTCAGGGGGAACAGCTCCAGGCTGGCAGGCTGACCCCTGGGGTCCCCTGCCAGCCAGAGCTGCTCAAACCTGACTCAAAGTGCTATGGTCCTGGGCACATGTGAAGTTGTGGCACCTGGGAGAAATAAACTCTGGAGTTTATTTACACACATTAATTGCACATGTAAATGCACTCACAGTGTGAAAAAGAACTTCCTTCCATTAGTTTTAATCTTACTACCTATTAGTTTCATTTTGTGACCCCCTAGATCTCATATTGTGTAAAGAATAAACCCCTATTTACTTTCTCTTTGCCATTTAATATTTTGGACCTTACTATGTCCTCCCTCAAGTGTTTCTTTTCTAAACTTGATAGGCCTAGCATCTTTAGCCTCTCCTCATGGGAAAGCTCCTCCATACCGCTAATTATCCTTGTTATCATTCTCTGCACCTTCTCTGGTTCTTCTATGTCCTTTGTGAGGTGTGGGGACCAGAAATGGGCACAGTATTCAAGGTGTGAATGCACCATGGATGTAGTTCACCTCCTGAGGTGAACTAACTTAAATAAGGCATACCATTTTAGGCAATTAAAACCCTGTGAATACCTGCATGATTGGGCATTTTGACTGACCTAACCATGATCAGATCAATCTAAATGTAATGCTTATATGTACCCATTTTGGCTACACGTACTGTAACTATTCTGTGGTGAGAAGATTTCAGTCTTCAAAGTACTCTGCAACATTTCCACTAGTACTAAACTTCAGAATTGGTAAAAGGCTATTTAAGAGAGAATTTGCTGATGGGCTCAGAAAAAAATAGTTTATTATATGCTCCAGGGGCCTACCTGTAGCTCACAGTCATATGAAAACTTAAATACTCAGTGTTATTATATACTGTATATTATATTGTATAACGAAGAGTTCAACAACTGAAGAAAATCTGTAAGGCATAAAAAAGAAAGGATCACTATGAGCTTGGAATTATGAAAAACATTAGTACAAAAATATGGATTCTGGTCATTCATTTTAAAATTACTTTTATGAAGAGCCTTTCGGCATTTCTAGGATGATACAGTTTGGTATAATTCTTGTACATTTCAATTTGTAGTCACATGTCTGGCAAATACAAATACTACACTATTATAAACAGAGTGTTTTAAAAATAAGTGTAAAAAGCAGGCTGGAACTGACCTTCTGCCTAAGGGTTCTCCTGGCATGAAACAGGATTTCCACATATGCTTCTTCTGTGACTCAGCACTCACAAAGCACAACAGTGATTCAGCAGCATCAAACTGTTTTATCACTCAGCCTTCATTGAAAGGGAATTTCTAGTTCTGGAGCCTTAAGCCATATCTCTACCAAATGCCATAGTGGACATTTCCTTAAACGGATATTGGATTAATGAAACTAGGAATGCTCAGAAAGAAAGCTGATGTGATGTTCTAATCACTTTTAAGCAACATGAAGAGCGAATGATGGCGAGCTGACCTTTATCTTGGCAGGGAAGAGTCCCCAATAAACAAGGCGAGGTTATAAGGCAGACTGAAGCAAGATGTTGATTTATCTTAGAACCTGTTTCTGAAAAGATGTGATTTCTGGTACAATATTTGGTTTTAAAAATGTTTCAGCAGTGCTAGAGGGAAATGAATTGTCCAATAAGAGATTCCAATTTCAACGATACCCTTGTAATCCTCCCTTTGGTCAACAGTGATACTCTATGCCATGGGCCTTAACTTGTCAGTAAACATCATACCCTCTATACTGTGGAACATGGCAGTAAGAAGGACAGGCTACAGAAGACCTGAAATTGTCTAGAAAGGATAAGTGTTCTCCAAAAACAATATAATTCAATAGATGCCATATTATTTTATCTCAGATGAATCAACTATGGGTTTGTTTTTTTTAGGGTTTTTTTAAAGTTTCACTGAGCCCTTAGAGATTGGTTTTCAATCGCACTAAGGTGGAAAGATTAATTAGAATCAGGTCACCACCTTCTTTTAATTTCATAGAGAAAGCACATGGGGAGGGGTAATGGGAAAAGTTTTCAACTAGCAATGATCATGCCTCAGTTCAACCTCACAGGCTACTATTACAGGCTGAATTTGTACCAGATCACTTTGCTGGGCTGAACCACCTCATCTATGAACCACCATGTAAACATTGAGGTGCATCCCCATGAGCAGAAATGTATTGGTATTGCTGCTAGTTGCCCCTGGGCATGCCCCTGCATGCGTGCTCTTGTGTGTGGCAAATTGCCCTGGGTGGGGTAGGGCAGCCCAGGTGTTGGCCCCAGCAGCCTTACTTGGGATCCTGGGGGCCTCTTGGGGCAGCAGCGGCAGTGATGTGGGCACATAGAGCCTGGCCAGCAGCCAGAGCATGGCTCTGGCTGGCCAGGCTCCAATTTCAGGTGGTCCACTGGTTTTTTTGGTGTGGTTTTTTTTTGACACTAGGATTTCCTGGTGTCAAAAAACCCCTGCTGTACTGCAAATTAGCAATGCAGTGAACGTGTGCATGAGGTCTAGGGGCAGACATTACACATAAACCGGTTTAAGTGGTCAGAAACTGGTTTAAACCTGTAACAGAACAGACATTCAATGCACATAAACCAGTTTGAAAATGGCTGAAACCAGTTTGAGATACACCTGGTTGAATGTAATATCAGACTTAACTGACTTGGGTCAAACAGATTTATGCAATGTCTATCCCAGACCCTTTGCTGGTTTAAACTAAACCAGACATCTGTAGCATCCTGACATGCTCTCTGCTCCACAGCAGAGCTGGCTTTTCCCCTCTGCTCCCTCTCCCCTCTGGCTGGAGCTCCAGCAGAGACTTGCAGGCACAGCAGGGTCTGCTGGCTTCCCCATGCCTCCTCTGCCCCTCTCACTACTCACTGCTTAAGCAGAGAACCCTTCCTCCTCTCTCCCACAGCGCAGACTGTAGCCAGCATATGGCATGCTAGCTAATGCTGTGTAAGGCAGATAGGACACAGTCCATTTAGGGGTTTTCGGAGGTAATCAGCAGCTCAGATGATAATGTCCCTGCATTCCTTCCTTTGGAAAAGGAAGACAAAGTTCTTTGTGTAAATCTGATATTTTTTATTTTATCTTTTATTAGACCAACTAAATAGTTGGAAAATTTTTCTTAGCAAGCTTTTGGGTTTAAAAACCCTTCATCAGGCTGAGGAAACATCTGCAGCTGGTGTGTGCTCTTCCTGAATGGAATAGTAAAGAAGCGAGGCTGGTATGCATTTTCCTTTGGAAAAAGCTGTTTAAGAAAATCTTGTAATGAGTGAGGCTTTGTTTTCTGATGGGGTGTTAAGTACTGATAACAGAGCTGATAAATACTCTGTTATCGAGGGGTCTGGGGGGCTCTCCCTAATCACAGTGTCCTGCTGGAACCTGGCCACACCCTGCTCAGCTCAGCCCTGTTCAAGGGAAGGGAGGGCTGCTCTAGCACTCCCTGGCTGGCTTCTAGCCTGAGCCACTGCAGGCATGTGCCTGCATTACTGGGATGTCTGTCTGGTTACAAAATTGATTTAGCCTAGTCAGGTTAGACTAACCTGTAAAGATTGAAACAATTCAGGCTCCGGCTTTTTGAATGTCTGTCCCTAGCCATGAAGTTGTGTGCAGCATGTGGTGCTGCAGACAGGTTTGTGGCACTACAAACCACGTGTGCACACACATGGGGATGTGCCCCTGAGATCATTAAAACTCTAAGGTATCTGGTACAATGAAAAGCTGAATGTGGCAGCGAGGTGCCCCCACAGGCTCTCGAGGGAGAGAGAAGAGAGCCTGTGGACCCCAGACCCCGAGAGCAAGCCCCCAGAGCGGCGTACGTACCTCCCAGAGAGCAGCGGGAGCAGGAGCCATGTTCGCGGCCACAGCCACGCAAACCGGCATTACGCCGGCTGTGGCATCATCTGTTTCCGGTGAGGAGAATAGCTGAGCCAATCCCAGCGGCCGTATCGGCCGTTGCAGGAAGATTTAAAAACCCCGGCGGAGCGGGGAGGAGAGGAGAGTCAGAGAGAGAGAGCACGGGCTGACAGCTCGTGAGGCGAGCTCTGGCATGGGAAGGAGATGACCCAGCCTGCGAGGCTCCAGCAGGCAGCCCAGGGAAGGGCTTTAAGCCTTCTGCGGGAGGCAGAGCAGGAGGCAGACAAGGAGGGCAAGCAGAGGCACTCTTTCAGCCACCTGAAGGGGCTTACACTCAGGAGGCAAGGGAGCTCCCTGCTTGTGGTAGGGGAGAGAAAACAGCTGAGAATCTGAGAGGGAGCTGGAATAAGGGGGATAACCCTGCAGCTCCTCCTGACTTGGAGGAATATTTTCTATAAAAAAAATAAATCTTCCCCAAGAAGGGAAGGAAAGTGACCGGAACCCTGGGAACCAGTCTGAGGCCATCATCCGAGGCCAGGAAACATCTGTAACGCATCACCCATCGGCTGGCATGTGGACGGGGTGTAGGGGAGGCGGAGCCCCGTGGAACAGCGCGTCGGACGACCGTGAGTACCACCGTCTATCGGGAGTCCCATCCGAGCTAAGATCTCCACTGTAGACCCCTCTTAAAGTGCGTTTAACATCCAAGTCGTGGCAGGCGAGTTGAGGGGAGGGGCAACACCCCGATAGACTGGGCGGCGAGAGGGGCGCAAGCTCCACAGTGAAACACGATGAAGAACAAGCTTTTTGCTTTCTTTTCTTCCCAGTTCAGTTAAAAATCATTACCTGGATTTAGTTACTTTATGGAAAGGTTAATGCCAAATAAATTAATCTTTGTACAACTTTTCTTCTCATAGTTTTGGCAATGAATTTAGGAAAAGGCATTATCTTCAAACATTACATTCAGTTTTAAAATTAGTGATCTCTCCCTTTCTTCACCATAAGCTATAGAACAAAGTATTAATGTAGTAAACTGCTTCCTGAAAGTATAGACCTTAAATTAGTCATTTTTCCAAAATTCAATGTCACAGGGGAAATCTGGAAGTTTTTGATTAATGCACCTTGAGCTGTGTCACCATTCTCCTCTCCTTTGACCTCTTCCTTATTTGCTCTTAGAACTCCGCTGATTTGTTTGTAAATTATAAATTAAATTGTGCCTTCATTTTTTAAAACCATTGGACACTATTTTTGAAGGCACTCATTTATATATAGTTTCATTCTTAAGGCCTGCTGAAAATTTATAATATGCTAAACTGGGAAAAAAACTCTGTAGTAATCAGCACAATACATTTTACACTCCATCATAATAATTTTTTCTGCCTCCATCTCGATAAAACTTCCCCCCTTTTTTACAGTAGTTTACAACTTAAATAATTTAATACAACAGTTGTTATGTTTTTATAGCGAGCTTATAAAACTTGTACCATAAGTCTCTTCCATGCAATATATTACCAAAAAAATGACAGAGAAGAAGGGGAACCGATGATTACAAAAACTGTAATTCAGTCTTCAAGTTCAGAAGGAGTCATAAACTGCTTCTGCTTCACCTGCATGCTGTAGATACTGTCAGAATTTTTCAATTCAACTACTTTTTAAAAATTTAAGATTTTCTAATCCATTATTTGGTTAAAATATTTTATTGTATTTATGATAAAAAAGGGTTTTATATTTAAGACAAGGGCTAGTGGTCCAGTGAAAAAAATGCATGGGATTAGAGGTTAGATGATATGAGTTCTCGTCTCAGTTAAGCACTGAATGCAGGGAGACCTTATGATGTGAGACTTAGACAGTCTAAGGCACCCCAGGTCTAAATCTGCCACTGAAGTAAAAGGGCCTTTGTATTTGATTTTCGGAGGTGCTGAGAATATATAGTTCCTATTGTAGTAGAGAGTGCTCAGAAAATGAAAAATCAGGCCTTTAATCTCTTTGCTGCCTCAATTTCCCCTTTCATAAAATGTGTTGGAATCACAGATGAATAATGGTAGAAGTACTCTTCCATCTCAGTGACTTTCTGAAAAGATACAATTTTAGTATGTCCCTTCCAGAAAAAAGATTCTTGCATTATTATGTTTTATACAAAACCAAATAATTGTACTTATACCTACAAAACAAATCACAGTATAATTGCAAGAAGGTGGCTCGCCCCTATTTAAATACTTATGTACACAATACTAATAAATAATAAATATTAATTCAATCTTAAGGCAAAAGGAGATGAAAAATCCTACTGATTTGTAAATACTAGCAATTTTTGTCAAAAATGCTATTTTTAGGCAAAAAGGGTTAGCGTCAAAAAATATTTTTCATGCTCTGCTGTAAAAGGTGCTGTTTCTGTTCTACAAAAAGTGCAACATGGCAACGGTTTTTTTTCTTACTGAGATTTTTATTTTCTAAAGCCAGACAGAGGTGAAGAATCTCTCTATACACACATGTATAGTTGAGCTTACAAAAAATAAAACACGTAATTTGCCCTGTAATCACAAAGATTGTTGTTTCTTTCCTCTGCATGTGTGATTAAGGTTTCCTAGTAGAAGCAATCAAGCTTTCTGCATTTTCAAACTGCAGGAATTCAAAGTATCAATGCTATTCCTCTCTTACTCTCTTCTATCCCCAATAATCAATCCACACAAAAAAACTAATATGAAAAACTGCTGTCTTTCTGCCCAGACTATGCAGAAACACTTGTCTCTGAATATTCCCAAAGAAAAACAAATTATTTGAGTGCGAAGGTGGAAATGTGCTGCTATTCTTGTGACCGCTGAGGGACTGAAACATTCAGCTGAAAACTGAATTTTTCTATTTGTCCACAGGCCTGACAGAGTACATTTTGTGCATACTATCTGCTAATGATTTCAACCTCTGCCTACATGGACTACTCTCTTTATTGGGTGAAGGGTCACAGACACCTTCATGTTCTCTCAGGTCTAATTCTTTTACCAGCATCCCAAATCTGCAAAGGTAGGCTGAATTGGTTTAAAGAAAGTATAAAACACCTAGATTAAGTAATCGAAGTGATTAAAACTCTTTTCTTTGGCTTTTGGCAGAGAGCTAGGTATGATTCTGGGCTGGCTGAAGTCGGGGTAAGAAATCTTGATGGTTTCAGCTCAGTTCCTGGTGGATGTATTTTTTCTTACCATACAGGTCCCCAATCAATTATAAAGACAATGAGGTCAAGCCTTCTTTATGATGTGGCGGACTATGAAATTACCATCAATGTCCACCAGCATCCACATTCCAAAGACAGTCATCTGCTTGATCAGCTGAATAATGTTTGATAATTAAGTAGAAAATGTCATGTCACATTCATTTCTCTATTCCAACCTGAAACTCATTGCTCAAAATATCACTTTGAATAGAATGATACAAACTCTTGGTCTGATTTTGCAATCCTTTACTCATATAATCTCAATAGGTTTGGTGGGGTTGCTCATGCTAGAAAGAAATCATTTGTGGAAAGGTGGGGAGATCAGGTCATAAATGCTTATAAGTAATAAGCAAGGAAATGTCATTTTAATTTTTGAATCACAAAATACTTAATATTAGGCTCATACAGATAAGTCAAGGTTACAAAGTGTCTAAGGAATATGTTAGGTCTCAAATGGAAATATTTAAAAGTCATCTGTTACTATAGCCTCTTTCCTATAAAGCAGACACTGAAATCAATATGCTGCTCTGGTTCAGTAAATGTGTCTCTTAACAAGTTAATAAAACAGTGATCCTCACGTAGTCTTTCCATCAAACTTCAGGGAAAAATGAGAATATAAAATGCACTAGGATAGGGAAGATCTGCTCCATTTGCTCTGCAATGATAATCTTTTACAAAAGAGGATTTTTATTATTAATTCTTTGCCTTCTGGGGATATTATAATTTCCTAGAATGTAGAAATGCCTTAAGCACAGCAATTTGCTGAGCTAGACTGAATTTCAAAATGTTTCAAATGAGCTGATAAACAACTGCATAATTAGCCATTATTAGATCAAGACTGTATATTACAGATATCCAAGTTAACCAGCCAATGGATAAGCAAATTGCAGATATTGTTTTAAAAACTGAGAGTCAGTGTTATATTTTGACATGCATCACAACTTTTCTTTTAAAGAATTAAAAACAACACTGCTTATTTTTTCCTTTAGAAATGCAGATTATTCTGTCAACTAAATCCTTGGGGTCTTAATCATTAAACATATACTTCTATGTATGAAAAATGAGGAGTTTAAAGGCTGAATATAACTCAGGCACTAAAAATGATTAGATTGAAAGATTTTTTTTTCCAATTTAGCAGCTACAAATCCAGTGCATGCACATTATACTCAAGGCCCAATGTACTACTTAGAAAATTGGAAGCAACTCAGCTGCAAGGCTCTTGGATTCTGCTGTACTTTGCTGAAGCAACTTCATTTACTTTACAAAATGGAGGTCCTAACTATGGGAAGGAATAATTCAATTGGTAAAGTGTAAAATCCATGCATTTTACATTATGCCCTCATTTTCAACATCCTGGGATTCTTTGATACTACCACACATACTCATCAAGTACACTGTCAGGATGGAGTTGGGAGTTTGGTAGCTACCTGGGGGACATTTCATTACACTCAGTTTGTGTTCAGATTAAGCACACTATTTGGATATTTCTGATATAAAAATCAGTATTCAAGCAGTCAATAATGTTGATGTGTACCCTGCCAACTTTAGGTTTCAGAGTTAACACTCCGCTGAAAGAAGTAGAAATGGTTTGCACCATCGACAGTTACTGACTGATATGCCAATCTCAGTTCTATCAGTGGAAATCAGAATGATTATAAATAACTGATTACCAGTCACTTTGCATATTCTACATTATCTTCCTAAAGCTTAGAAATATTATTTTAAAATAATGGAAGTTCAAATTCTGAAGCACAATGTGGCAGCAAAATGATGCATATCACTTCAAATTGTGTGTCTAAGTAATTATGGATTACATAGCCCTGGTTAACTTAGAAATATAGGATCAGAAGGTAATCAGGTCATATAATCTGACATTAACCAAATAATATAATATTAACTAATCAACTAAAACATCCGACTATAAATTCTTCTGTGAATGAAATGAAGGCACTCGTATCCTCAACTTTGTAAATAGAATGGTAGTTCTGAGGTGGGAATACATACTCAATATTCATTAGAGCCAATAAAGCCACAGACGCATCTCTTCTTTTGGCAGATCTATTTAAGCATAGCTAACATACAGCTAAATTTAGATCTGCATGTCCAGTAAACTTCTCTTTACCACTCCTACTTCTCAAGGGGTTTCAATTTAAGAATTTGCTGTGGGCAGGAACTTTCCACGGTGTTTTCAGTCTCAGAGAAGTTTAAAAGGAAATGGATTGGATGTTAAAAATGTTCTTATGGTCAAAAAAGTGACTACATAAAAATAGCAACTTCTTACTCAACAAATCTGTTCCAGTGTGGACTGCATTTCTTGTTCTCTGCTTATTTTGAGAGCACTCTGAAATCCTGAATGAAAGATTGGTCCTTAAACTTGTCAGTGTTGCTGGACTAAATATTGCTCATCTTGGACCTCAGGCCAAGCTTAATTTTAAATGGTAAAAAAAAAAGGAAACATTCCTCTGACAGCTCAATTTTTTAAAAAGAAGCTATTTAAAGCTGCCCAGGGATGTGGATATTAGTAACAGTCCTGGTAGAGTCATGTTAAGAGTCAGAATGTAGATGAGGAACTCAAAGTGATGCACAAGAGAGGTAATTTACCACTCACACCAATATATAGTATTACATATGCATGTATACATGCACGTATACTTTATAGATCAAAATGGTTTTCTTCTTTTTAGTACCTCAAAATCAATTCAGTTAAGACATAGTATAGGTGTATTCTGTCTCACTGGGCACATCTACACATGTCCTTACACAGTGCAGCTGTTACTGTGCTGTCTTTTAGTACTTCCTAAAGCAAATACGAAATGTGCCGGAAGTACTAAAGCACATTGCTACGGTGATGTAGTGTCTCGTGTAGACGCACCCACTCAGTTCTTAACTAAGGATCAGAGTTCCCCTTAGCAGGCAGTTTTCATTTGCCTTCATAAAAGTGGGAAGAGCTGCCTTGGGTCTTGAAAATGTAATGTATTTGCACTCCCCTAATGTGTATTAGTTTTGTAAGCTAATATAAATTTTATCAGGATCACAAGTAGGCAGATGAGCAGCTATTCTAAGCGTAGCTGCTTACTGTACGATTTGCACTTTATGTGACAAAGCACGAAGCATGAAGTTAAGAGCTGCCTATTTGGTTATGACAAGTGGCTACCCCAGGACAGAAGTGGACACACAACCCCCATCCTATGTAAATTACACTGGTGTATTTCTACTACACATTCCTCCTAGGTAACTTTACACTGGATCTACACTTACACCATTGTTGGGGGATAGAGGGGTTTATGTCATCTCTCTTGTTTACATTAGTATAAGAATTGATTACACCTGTCATGGCACGGGGTTCCCAAGGGCTCCATGACCGTGTCAATTCTGCTCTGCGGGTACCTTCATTTCTCACCTGTCACATCTTGTTGGTATACATAATAAATACGGCGGCTGCCCACAAGTTTCTGTGCAGAGGTTCTGCTGGACCCCACTAAACCCTGTGGTTTCTTGGACCCCTTGCTGGGTCCCGCTCTAAGTTTGTGCCTCATGGAACACCCCAAGCCTTATGGGCTAGATGCGTGGCTCCAAAACCTTCCCTTTACCATGCCCCCTGCCTCGCAGGTGGTATATAAATAATGTCTCCATAATATGGTCTTGGCCTAACTCAGCCTCCTGGGTCACTGGGCTCTGTGGCCCCTGTCACAGCCCCGCACTGGAGAGGGCGCACTCTGCAGCCCTGTCATTGTGCCTTCTCTGGCACTGGGGTGCTACACAGTACTGTGCTCCATGAATGTCTCATGCCCCCTGAGGCTGGGGAGGTACAGCAACCACCCACAGGCGGCAGCAGTGGTGGGGATGTGCTGGCAGTGAGTGGGGACCACCCACAAGCTGCCGCGCTGATGTCGGTGACGAGAGCGGGCTGAGCGGGGACCACCCCCAGGCAGCTGCAACAGTGTTGGCGGTGGTGGGGTGGTGAATGCTGACCATCAGCGGCGGCCAGTCTCAGAGCATGCACCGCCAATCTCAGGAGATGCACGTATACCTGCATATACTCCCTATGCGTCATCTATGCTGTGCCCCAATGAGGCCTCCTCCTCCCCTATTAGCCTCATCCCGTTTCATCAGTGCAAATAACATAAATATAAGCTATTAGGCTATAACATAATAATAATGATGAAGGCCACCCTCTGTCTCTATAAGAAGACAAACTTCTCCCCAAGCATTGACTTCCTGCTAGCCCTTGGCAACTTATGAGCTCCTGGTGCCCGATTAGTCTTACAAGCAGATCAAGCAACCAAACATCTCCGAGTAGTTCTTTCCTGCAAGAGCTCCTTCCCCTGGTGGCTACCAAAGAACTAACTCCTGCCAGTCCCAGTCCTCGGGCTTATATGTACCCAGCGCCCTGCCTTCTTCTGGTCACCTGACCAGGTATAGGTGGCAGCTAATTCACTGATTAACCTGCTGCCAAGGCAACCTGCAGGTGTAGAGCTCTGCCTAGCTCCCAGGGCTCTCTATTTAAACTACTTCTGCCCTTAAAGCAGTGGCATACTGATGTAAACATGATGTCCTTTCTTACTATGCCACTTTTGTCTCAATATCCTGGAATCCTGGGGAAAATCCTCTTTGGGGCCCAGTAATATTTGGGAAGTCAGAATTAGCTATAGAGGGAAGGAACAAGAATTTTTATTTTATTTTATTTTTTGCAGCATGCTCTCCTGTATATAGACCCATATAAAAAGCCTATGTAGACAGACCCACCATGTTTATTTGGAAAGGGTAACTCTTAAAAGGTTCCCTTTGGGAATCTACTGACCCATCACAGGTGGTCCTAAGCTATACCAGCATTAACTCTGTGAGTCATGAAGTAGGTGGAGAGGAGGTGGAACTGTGCACTGCAGTAGCTATCTATGCAGATAGATCCCTACTCTGTGAATCTAGGAACCTTATGGATTACTAGGACCTGTGAGATTTAGAGGTTTTGCTCCTTTCAAACTTAGTGCCCTATACAAGCCCACTATCCCATTAGGAAAATGTTATACGACGTACTTAGCTTTCCTGTCATAGTCCTAGCTATACTAGAAATATAGAACTTGTCCTTACTGGTATCTCTGTAGTAGGAGACAACATGACATTAAGTTCCATTTGCAGAATTTTCTTAAGTAAGGCTGCAAGCTGTGCAGAAGATGGGTTTTGTGTCTCTATCTGCAGATGAAGTGCCTAGTGCAATGTTGGCACATTGCCATTTATGTAATCTAGTTAAGGTATTTGTCTTGCACCTATTATTGTGGCATTCAATGGATGCACACAATTAAGGAGCATAAGAGCACAGAACAAATCATGAGCCAAATGCAAAGTATACTGGAGCTTTTGTAAAAAAAAATAAATCAAACAAATATATACTTTGAATATCATCATTACCTAGTGCCTGCAATGGTTAAAATCACTGTGTAGAATACTGTTACAGTATACTAACTGAGGTATACTATTCCAGTTTTAATAATGCCATCTGGCAGTCAATTAGTCCCTAATACAGTTTTATTCTTTGTGGAATTTTGAAGGAAGTAAAATGTAAAACAGCCAAAATAGTTAATTGGTCTATTGGGGGTGGGAGAGGGGGGAGGGGAGAATTACATGGCTAAACTATTTAACTTTCAAAACATGGCTATGGCAAAGAAATAGTATTTTTCATAAAGCTCCTACCAGTGTGGACTTAAATGTGTATCCCATTATATATGAAATGCAAAAGCTAACATTAATGTAATTCTGAGCCTGAAAAAGCAAGCGCTCAAAATTCAGGAAATTCTAAAAGTTAAAGGTTGTTCCCTGAAGATTAAATTTGGTTGCAATGAACATCCTGCATATTTTATGGTATACATTAAGAGCAAGTTATAATACATTTAACAAAGAAAAGTGAAGAAGAAAATGCTACGCATACTGCAGGCCAAATGTTGTCCTTAGTTACCCTGATGAAATGTAGGCGAGATAATTAGTCATACATGGGCAGGATGGTTGAATAAACATCTTTGTAGAAACAACTTCAACTGCTAGAATTTGCTGCCCTTTGATTCTTTTATTTTTAAACTCTGCAGCAGTGTGGGGCTATTTAATTTACCTGTTTTAAAAAAGGAAAGAAATGAAAAAAGAAAACTGAAATATACTGCTTATCAGTCAAGGGTATGTACTTGGCTGGTTTTATCTGAGCAGCTATCTGATTTAGACAAACATTAGTTGGTAGTACTTTAGCTAAAGTAATTTAGTAAATTCTCTCCCAGTTTTAAGTAAATGACAAAACTCCTATTGACTTCAGCAGGGTCAGTATTTCACTCAAGAACGTTCAATAATGTTCCCTTTTGCACTCAAACACAACAGGCAAATCCCACGGACAAAATTAATCTGATACCAAAGGCAATGTGACTTAAATGAACATTATATGATTCAGCTCTTAGTCCTTGCTTAACTGACTCATGTTCTGCATTTGTGCAATATGTCATCTTAAGAAGTAAGTCGCTTTTCCCAGTTATGGCCCACGGTAGTTTTTTCCTTATTTGAAAAGATGAACACACCGATTAATATTTTTGCTACTTCTTTACAACTTGACCCACTCTTCATATAGGCAAAACTGATGCCCAAGTCAAGAGGACATATGCTTTACTGTGTTTAAAGCTGTGCTCTGAGCATTTATAGAATGGAATGGGCAAAGGTGGCTTTCAGCCATTGTTATGTTCTCTGCCCAGTCCTGATACAATAAAGCTATCAATTTAGTCTCTGGGCTAAAGTGCAGCAGCCTTCAGATCCAGGCTGGATGCAAACATCCACCAAAGGTCAACCTGTTATTTCAGCAGTAGCAAAATGAGCAGAGTTGGCCCCTGGAAGCGGGGGATGTGTATACATGGTTCTGAGAACAGGGGGTGGTTCTGAGAGTGGGAGGAGAGTGTGTGGGATCCAAGAGTGGGAGAGGCACAGTTTTGAGAGAGGGAGAGCACGTGGGTGAGTGGGGTGGGACCAGCGGGGTAGCAGCTTTGCTCAAGCCTGGACTCCAAAAGTTGTTCAGGTACACGTTAAACTGTTGGTCAAGGAACCCATCACAGTGATATTTCTACATGTCCCTTATATTTGGAAGAGACTCAAGCAAGCATCTGAATGGTAATCCTATTTATTTTCATTTCCGGGAAAGTAAAAGTTTAAAAATACATTCCAATTTTATGCTTAAAATGGAATACAACCTTATTCAAAAATCTGCAACCTCTCCTATTTCTGGCCCTCTATTTTATGGTATCTGCACTTCGACTAACACCATTAGATATTTCCCTGTCATTTATGTGTGTGTGGCATGATAGCTTAAAATATTACGTGTATGGGGTGTTATTACCATAAAATATCCTTACATCCTGATCTAATGCTTTATTTATCTCATCTTAAAAGATCTCTGGAAACCTTTATATCATTAATGGACAAGTTCCATTTCACTGATACATCCATTAGCTGCCATGGATGATTCTGATCTGATTAAAGGATAACAATTTAGGACATCTAATTCGCATATTAAGGACTAAAGACTGTACATTGTTAAAGACCTTACATATCTATGCACATTATCCCATGACAGAAGACTATAAATGAGACCTTAAATAGTGGATGGACCTTCCCTTGTCTAAACGAAGGAGAATGAGTGCTATAAAAATGACAGTACTGCTTTATTTATTTTCTCAAGTCTGTCTAGCTATGGTTCCTAAGGATTACTTTATTTACCGTGAAATAAGAAAAATTATGGATTTTCCCTGCAAACCCAAAGTTTTTATTTAAAAAATAGTGTTTTGGATCCCAAATTATGCAAAAATGTTACCTGGAATATTTTAAAAATTATTTTCTTGTCCTACTTAGCTAGCAAGTTCCAGGTTCAAGGAGCTCCAGTTCTCCAGCCATAGCTTATAATAAAACCATTGTCTAAAAAAGTGTAGGCACAGGTTTTGGACATAGATATGGTGCCATCAGTTGTAGATTATAAAATACTGGAATAAGCATCCAGTACAAGCAGAAAATAAGCTTTTAGAAAAGGGAATGAAGGGCAGAAATTATCCACCCAGATACCAAAGAAAAGCTGCTCAGTAAGTCATAAACAACAGAACTGTGGAGGGGCATTGGCTTATGCCAACAGTGTGTTGTCTTTGCTTTTACATGCACATTTCCCTTGGTACATATCCTCCCAGCACAGATTAGTCATGCTCCGGGATGTCATATGGAGGGTGATGAGCAGAATGGGAACACATGCTGCTGATCTTGCAGGGTGTGTGCGCACTGATTTGGGGGATATATGCATATTAGATGGAATCTTGAACTCAGGATTTGGTTGGTAAGTAAAGGAGAAATTTCTGCTGCCTTTGTCATGTTTTTCAGTCCTGGCCTAAGGGGTTCTGCTTGTAAAACTGATCCTATTTTTAATGAACATATAAATGACCATATTTTACAAATATTGTGTGTTTAGGAATATCAGTTCAGCACTTCTAAAGGATATACATTCTCCTCTTACAGGTTTTTAAAAATAGTTTAAATATTTTAATTTTAAAATAAAGATTGTAGTTTTCTCATAGTGCCCAAGTGGGAAGCTGGTAATTGCTTGCTTTGCTGTTCAACTTTCATGTTTCTTTTTAATGTTTAAAATGCAACTTTATAAAGTCATGATGGGCTGTTTTTTTTGTCTCCCACCACCCACTGTGATACACAGTTGGGCCAAGTTTACATTTGATTTGTAGATAAAAGTTTCACAAAGTAGAGCAGTTTCCTAAGAACTGCCAAGGAACAGGACTGAAGGCCTCTATGAAGAACCATTTTGAGGTTGACTGGTTTGCAGAGTAGCTATATTATCCTACAACAATTTTTCAATTACTTGTAAAATTTTAAACGTGACATCCATTGTACCTTTTAGATTTTCTAGTGTAAGAATAGCTATTTTAATTCAGGGAAATAATATTTTCCAAAGATATACTGTATTTACATATATAGGTTGCCAAAATATTTAATTATGTTATGTCTTTATTATGTAGTTATGTTATGTCGTAAGGGGAGCACCAATTTAATATGGATTTGACGAGAAATGAGACACATGTCTGCAATACCTTCATACTACTACCTACTGGTAATGCCTACATAATTTACTGCAATGTTGTGTTATTAATCATATTTTCAGTGCAGTCTATTTATATGATTCCATGCTGGAACATATATATTCTATGGGTTGGATGCTGACTTGAGATGCACAACCCTGAATTGCTGTATTACTTGTGAAATTAGCCAGCATGAGGTGTCATGTATGAAAAGGCTGGCACAGTCTCTCTAAAACAGGGGCAGGCAATTATTTTGGCTGGAAGGCAGCCTAATGAGTTTTGATGAGCTGTTGCAGGCCGCAACGGTAGCCTCTCCCCTTGATGGGTGCCCTGCCCCTCATCGCCATCTTGGGACCAGAAGTCCCGCCTCCAACCCCGATCTCATCCCAGAGGCAAGTGGCTCGGGTGGACAGCATGCGAGCTTCGCGCATTAGAGCCAGGCAGATCCTGCGTCCAGGCTCCAGGCTCCACGCTCCTGTGGCCCCACCCTGAGTCCCCACCAGACCGTAGCACTGGTGTGGGCCCCATGCTCCTGCCCGACACTGCTACTTCCCCCACTGCTGCTGCCACCCTTCCCCTGCTGCTTTTCTACTTTGTACCCACAAACCTGCCTGGCACTGCCGCCACTGCTTCGCAGCCACTGCCACCACTCCCATCCTCCTGCCTACTGCCACTGCTCTCCCCACCCGTCTGCCCACTGCTGCTTCCCATCCCCCACTCCCTAGAGGGGCTCTGCGGGACGGATAGAATGGCCTGGCGGGCTGGATCTGGCCCGTGGGCCGTATTTTGCCTGCCCTGCTCTAAAATGTCTCTCTGCTCCAGACTTCATCTGCATCACAGTAATTAATTAATACGTAATAATCACCTCTCTCATATTAAGGCTTAGTTTTTTATTCATATTCACTGGAGAGAGGTTTTAGCTGCCATCTTACAGGCCAACATCTGACTCTTGAGAATCGTGTCACTCATATTATGGAAGCCAAGATGCTTTATTTTCAAAAACATTTTAACATAACTGCACAAAACACTTTCAACAACAAAAGTGAATTCAAAATAAAAAAGATGGTGATCCATATTGCTAAAGGAGGTTAACTGTCTATCCAGTCTAGCTTGTGCATCACCACACACAACTGTACAAAAATGAAGCAAAGACTTTATCAGTTTTCCAGGACAAGAAGGCTTCTTCCTCTGTTTTTGTAGCTATGGTTCTTAAATTTACTGCTGCTATTTTAACTTTGATTGCATCTTGTATTTTTAAAGCTGGGATGTTGTGAGGAATGCTATGGAGTGGCACAGACTTAATTCATTACTATTTGTAAAATGCTTTAAGATTTTCATGTGAGAAGAAGAGTACTGGCATTTCTGAGAAGCCAAAAACTATGGAAAATTACTGTGATTACTGGTTCATTTTCAATAATTTTAATTCCTATTTTTCCTTAGTTCACATTTTGGAATTTCTGTTCTTTCACATGCTTCACCCACCATAGACCCTAAACAAAGCAAGTGCCATTATGAGTTATAGTAACCTGTATTGTTTCTGGCAGCCAGTAAGAATCAGTTTAATTAAGTAAAGTACTAGCCAGAATTCCCTGAAAATGATGAGTGGCTGAAGCGGGAGTATGGCCTCAGGAAAATAATTCATTCAAAAAACCAATTGCTTTCACAAGTGACTTTATGTATTTCATTATCAATATACTGTGTGAGAGAATATTTTGGGGCTGGCACTTCAATCCATGGATGCTGCTACTTAAAGTAGCTATATCTTCAATGAACATTAAGGAAAATAGAAATGATGTGACAGGATGTTTTTAAGACATTCACTACTCTGAGGACATTTGATTGCTGTTTGACAGAAATTATTTCATTTTGTCATTCACTTCCTTTCCTGTCTTCCATGTTCCAGTGACTTCTCATCTCCCAATGCCACAGGCTATTAATTGGGAGAGGAAAAAGCTTAGTTTCCCCACTAAGGAAATGAAACAGGTAAAAATCAGACTAGAGAAAGTTAATGGTCAGATCTACTTTCACAAGCCTTACTGTTCCAGGCTCTGTATCTTCTTCAACCAAACTTTTAAATACAAGTTCACGTACTCTCTGTTAGTATCAAAGGATTGGCCCAGTTGTTGTATGGCTTCTCAGCAGATAATGAGCTCTTCAAGAACAGGTAAGTATTGACAGCATTTGCTAACCATATAAGCCAATTATAATTTAAACACAAAATAATATGTAGTTCAGCAAAAAAAAAAAAAAGAGAAAGAAAGGAAGAAAAATCTAGACCTCCCTGCTGAAACCCTCCCACAGCTGAAATTCACTTATATGTGAATCATATTTCAATAGCTGCTCTTTTCTCTCCATTCGTTACTTTCTGTATCTATGGCATGCACTAATATAAGTTTCAAAGGATTTCAGTCTTAATCAATTATGAGTATTGTTATCAGCTATGGTGAAATATCTGTTCACTCAGAATACAAAATACTTTGCAAAGGAACTAAGCAAAAACCAATTATAACCTGAACATGATTAGTGAGGCTAATGATAAAAAATAAAGACTAACTCATTAAGGATAGTCAGTCCATCACTTTTTTCCTGCAAAAGAACAGAATTTATACTTACTTAAAAGTGATGTTAAACACTGGTTAATAGCTATCTGCCCACAGTGAATTATACAACAGTCTTTTTATAAGTTTAGACTACAGAAAAACCTAAAATAAAAAATATTTTAAAAAATGACTGTAAAAATGGCACTAATTTAACTCAACAGACCATCTCCTTGGATAAAAGCCTAACTTTATGGAAGTCAAAGGAAATTTTGTTATAGACTTCAATGAACCCACTGGTTTAGAGTGATCTTTGGTGATCACTTCTCTTCTCTGTGCCCTGGTTTCCCAATCTATAAAATGGGAATAATGCTGCTGCTCTTTTTGGTAAAGCACTTGAGATCTACTTATGAAAAGAGAAAATATAAAATGTGAGGTAGTATTATTATTATTACCTATCACCAACAAATTAACCTGATGCATCTGCAACCCAATGCAAGGCAATAGGCTGAACAGTGCAAATGGTAAATGAGCATTTCATAGTATGAGTGATCCTATAGAGAAAAAAAGACTCCAGCCTGATGCTGGGTTTGCCATATTGGTAGTTATTAAAAAAATACTTACTTGTAAATGAAGCACCACTTGTTACATAAATCACTGAGATAAAACAGAATTCCACAATGCCATTTAATACAGTTAGTACAACACAGGCAAAACGGGTGCATCTACACATGTGCTTTAGTGCTGAGTAGACTAATTAGCTCCGCATTAAAGCATCGTTCTCTACACATGCACCAGTATTAGGGTCCAGTAAATTAACTCCACCGTGAGAGTTGGGGAGACAGTCGGGAACAGTACTATCTTCTAGTGGAGAAATTAACTGCAATGAAACACATATGTGGATGGTGACCGGGGGTCAGTACTGTAGCAAGAGAGTTTGGTGTCAGGGGCAAACTCGCAGCAGCATCCCACCCCCACCCCGTACAGGTCCAGGGGGTACACCCCCCCATGCTTGCCCAGGAGTGCATACAGTGGTGGGAGATGCCCTCCCACCATTCCTGTGCCAGCCCAAATGAGCCGCTCACAGCTGTGTCCCGCACCCCACCCCAGCAGCACCTGTTGGCACCCGGGGCAGTTGCCCTGCTTGCCCCCCCGCCCTTGCTAGGGTATGCTGGGGGCGTATACTGTGCCCACTCAGCCCAAACAGCATGGAACAAAACTGCTACCTGCCACCTAGCCACTTGACTCTGCACTTTCGGCATCTTTGTGCCCCAGCCAGCCTTTCTGCTTCCTGGCACAGCCATCGGGAGCCTGGGGCTGACCCCGCCCAAAAACCTGCTACCAGCCTGGGCCTGCTCTGCCCTGGCTTAAACTGCTGCTGTTCTGGGTGCATATGTAGATGCTGCTCTCAGGAGCAGTGTACTCCAGCTCAACAGCTCTGGAATTAATCTCTTTGCATTAACTGTATGTGTAGATGCACCCAGGTGCATCTATGTAAGCTGCACATTCTAACACTTCTCTATTTGACACAGTAGATTACATGTGCTGTCAGAAATATAACTTATGCTGCATCTTGTGAATTTTCAATCAGATTTAAATGGGAGAGCTCACGACAAGAATAGAAAGTTAGTTTTTGGTCACTACCAGTTTACACTCTCTCCCAGCAGTTACAAATTGCTTGGTCCACAATTCACAAGTGGCTGATAAATTACCTATACTCCACTCTGGCCTTAATCTTGTACAGCAATTTGTGTGAAAGGACCTTTATGGCCAAGGTAAGTGCCAGCACCTTCAGAAGGGTGTAACAGATATGATATTAAGGAATCATATATATTTTTCATCATTTTTAGATAAATAGTATTCTTTCTCCCTCCATTACTTGACTTCTTATCTGACTGAGTGTGATGGTAGAGACCGTACACAGCAGCCAGGAATCCTGGGAACCCTGGCTGACCCTGAACAGGCCAGGCAGAGAGCCCCAGGAGAAAGAGAGTACTTACTTAGAGGGCAGAGAGAGACAGGACTGAGGCAATGTGTGGCACTGCCATGCCACTTTATAAGCTCATTGTCAATCAACCTAGAGTTGCCCAGCTGATGTCAGCCACAGGGGAGTTTAGAAGGCACTAATAATGCTGAAGAAACAGACCTGGTAGCTGCCACCTGGCCAACGTAGACCAAGGCAGAAGGCGCCTAAGGAGACCAAGGAAGTGGGGCACTTGCGGCACAGAGGCCCTGTTAGAACAGAGCAGGAAAGCCCCAGCAGGCTGAGACAGGGAGTCCAGCTCCAGCCCTGCTCAGGGGCTATCTCCTGAAGGAGGGGAAATAAAGAATAAAAATCTAAAGGGGTTTGCTGATTCCCGTTATAGATAGTTCCTCTGTAGTACAGGTTTTATTCTTTATTTTCTTTGATTATGGTTCTGAGAGGTTCATTGGGCCATTGTCCTTGTGGTCCATTTAGTAAGGACCAGCTTTGGGTGTAGCAGCCAGAGAGCGAGGAAAACGTGAGTGGCCAAGAGGGCACCATGTAAACTTCATCAAAATCTGGGGGCAACCCATTGAAGCATCAGAAGACTAGACATAGGTTGATGACTGCCAAGTGGGTCCAAAAAGGCCAAAGCTGCTGTAATGGATTATAAAGCATCAACACTTATGGCTGGCATGTGGATGCAGTGTAGGGGAGGCAGTGCCCCAAGGTCAGCTGCATTCAAACCATGAGTACCCCTACTGGGGACACATTTATGTACACCACTGAACCCCTCCTTAAAGATTCTGATAACATCAAGATGTGGCAGGTGAGTTGTGGGGGGCAGGAAAGGTCCTGCTTCAGGTACTCCTGAGATTGGTTATCAATTGAGCGGTGTTGTGACAGATAAAATCTGTGATTCATAAAGAAATCAAGCAACAATTACCATCAAACAGTTTTAAGTACCATGGTATCAAGTTCCAGGTCACAACTATGAAATGCAGCTGGAGAGTTGACAAAGAAAATAATTTTGAATAGCAGATCAGACTATCTCTAACATCCTTCAAATTTTGTAGATGATTAGTGAAGCAGATGCAATTAATTTTAAACTTTGAGAATAGTTAGACTTTATGTGGGACTACCATTCAAATCTGGTTGAAACACTATTTTTCAAGTGAACTGATAAGGAATTGTCAGTTTACACCTACATGATAGCTTAGAGTTGTAGAAGAACAGGTTAGAGATTTTTTAGAGAAGCTAGATTCTTTCAAGTCATCAGGGCTAATGGGATGCACTCTGGGGTACCGAAGGAATTGGCTGAGATAATTTCAGAGCCACTATCTATCCTCTTGAGAACTCATGGAGGTCCAGAGAGGTCCCAGATGACTGAAAAAGAACAAGTATAGTGCCCATCTTTAAGAAAGGGATGAAGATGGATCCATGTAATTAGAATTCAGTCAACCTGACCTCGATACCTGGAAAAATTGTGAAGCAGGCCACCCAGGAATCTATTACTGAAGCACCTAGAGGAGAACAAGGTGGGGAACAGCCAGCATGAATTCATCAAGAGCAAGTCATGCCTGATAAACTTGATATCCTTCTATGATAAGGTGACAGGCTCTGTGAACGAGGGGAGAGCAGTAGATGTGATGCACTTTGACTTTAGTAAGGCTTTTGACACTGTCTCCCATGACATTCTCATTAATAAGCTAAGGAAATACAAACTAAACGAAAGTACTGGAAGGTAACTACATAACTGGTTCAACCATCATGCTCAACAAATAGCCCTCAATGGCTTAATATCTAGTTGGGAGGAGGTATCAGGTGGGGTTCCCCAGGAGTCCTGGGTCCAGTATTGTTTTATACCTTAATTAATGATTTGGATGATGGGATTGAGTGCACACTTAACACATGTGCAGAGGTTGCACATGTGCACAATATAAAGTCCTTCACGTATATAGCGGGCAAAAGGAAAGCTCAGAGCAACATAGGGCCCCTGCAGGACAAATCAGGACAGTTGGTGGTTGACACGGGGAAAACAGCAGAGCTCTTCAATGAGTTCTTCGCTTCAGTATTTCTAAGTATCGACCAAGTAGGACAGTGGGTTTCCACCAGTTCAGGCCCCTTGGGAAATGCCAGCTCTTTGCTTTCACTTGTTTTGCCGACTACAGAAAATGCCTAGAGCAGCCTGCAAAGAACTCCATGAGTTGTTTCTGAAAGCATGCGAGCCTGGCACCCGCTGGGGCTGGAGGGGCTGTCGATGAGCCTCTGGCACAGCTGTTCAAGCACTTGTGGTGCTCCGGCCAGGTCCCTAAGGACTGGAGAAGGGCCAATGTGGTGCCCATTTTCAAGAAAGGGAGAAGGGATGAGCTGGGTAACTTTAGACCAGTCAGTCTTACCTCTATTCCTGGGAAAATGCTAGAGAAAATAATCAAACAACACATTTGTGCAGGCCCAGCAGGGGAAATGATGCTGAGGGGAAACCAGCACGGGTTTGTCACAGGTAGATCCTGCCTGACAAACCTTGTAGCCTTCTATGACCAGGTCACACACTGCCTGGA
>NW_005842043.1:2686709-2701892 GCF_000455745.1 Alligator sinensis
CAAGAGATACCATTCAAATCATCTTCATTTGAATATTAAGGGTTAAAAGACTTCCGTGCCAAGAAATTCCTTGAAACAAAACGCTGGTGGTGTACTATAGATAATTGGTCAGCTGAAATAAAATGCTAGGGGAAACTATATATAATTGGTCAAAGATAAGCATAAGCTCCTCACACGTAGCACACACGTAACAGTCATCAAGTTGGGTGGAGTGGCAGATACTCTGGAGGGTAGGGCTAGAATTTCAGAAGTGTCACAACCCAATTAAATTGTGCCCATGCCACTGAGCAAGAGATACCATTCAAATCATCTCCATTTGACTATTAAGGGTTAAAAGACTTCCCTGCCAAGAAATTCCTTGAAACAAAACGCTGGTGGTGTACTACAGATAATTGGTCAGCTGAAATAAAATGCATGGGGAAACTATATATAATTGGTCAAAGATAAGCGTAAGTTCCTCACACGTAACAGGTAGAGAAACCTAACACACTACCTTGTAACTTGAGGAGACAAAGGAGCTGCCACCTGCCAAAAAATTAAAGATTCCATATAACGGTTCACGATTGGGCATCTCTGTCAAACACCTCTGCCTATAAATAGTTTAACGGTTTCTGCCCAAGTTGGAGAGCTCTGGGGATCTCACAGGAAACACCTGTGCTTGTCACCAGAGAATTGGGAAATTGATCAATTCCCAATCAATCACCCCGTCAGCGTAAAATATTGACGTAGAAAGTCTTGCAAGCTCGACCGTTCGTTCTGGCGCCACGTCCGTCATTATCTCGTTGTAACCTAACTGCGTGCGTGTACTCGACTCTGTAACCGAAGTTATATGCGTATACTCAACTCTATAACCGAAGCTGTAACGGAACAAAGGCTCGCCTTCGTCGTCCATCACTATCTAGGCGACGTAAGTAAACAAACTCCTGTAACCTACACGTGTCTGTGCCTGGTTAATTCCACTCCATCCATCAATTACCCGCCTGCCGAGCTCTAAATCTAAACACTCCAGCGTGAGAGTCAGACAAGCTGCCGGTGGCTGCTCTGATTCACGACAAGAAGGACCTGGATAGACTGGAAAAATGATCTACAGTCAATCAAATGAGATTCATCAAGAACAAGTGGAAGGTCCTGCACCTGGGATGCAATAACTGCATGCATGCATGGAAACTGGAGAATACCTGGCTTGGCTACTATACTGCAGAAAAGAATCTGAGGCTTATAGCGGACCATAAGATGAATATGATTCAAGAGTGTAGTCTTGTCGCAAAACAAACCAACAAAAAAACCCAGCAGCATAGTGGGTTGTATTAACAGGAGTGTTGCTTGCAAGTCTAGGAAAGTTATTATTCTACTCTATGCAACACTGGTTATGCCTCACCTGGAGTACAGCATTCAGTGTTCAGCCTGGAAAGCAAGCCTTATGAGGAAAGGCTGAAAGTACTATGATTATTTAGTCTAAAGAAGAGAAGACTGAGGAGGGATTTGATAACAATCTTCAAATATTCGAAGGGCAATTATAGCAAGGATGCAGATAGACTACTCTGTGGTTGAAGGGGACAGGACTAGGAATAATGACCTCAGAAAATTTAGGTTGGTGATTAGGAGGATTTAGGTTGGTAATAGGTAGTCAAGCACTGGAACAGGGTATCTACAGAAGTTGTGGAATCTCCATCCCTGGAAATTTTAAAAGGCACACTAGAGAGACACTTGACTAGGATGGTCTAGTCAGGAATGATCCTGCCTTGAGCCCCTGTTGGATTAGATGACCTTGCTATTGCAGTCTTGCAATAAACACAGTGTAAAACACTAATTAGGGTATAGAAGTGGTAGCAAATCTGCTCCACTTCTTTCAGCAAAGATCAATGAGACAGAAGGTTTCCAGTTCATTGTATCAAACATTCCTATACCAAATATAAACATTTTACAAGTCAAACATATTTTTCTCCACTACCTGTAACGTTTGCAAATTTATCCTGGATCCAAAGGTAAAATGGATTCTCTCCTTTTCACATAAGACCAGACTTTATTCGGTTGCAGCATTATTGAAGAAAATCTGGTTAGTAAACTCTGGTTAGACCAAAGACTGAAAAAGCATAGAACCTAAATTCATTTTCTGTCCCTTTCTAAAGCAGGAATGATACATATTAAAAATGGAGTGCAAGATGTTTACACTGCTGTTGTCTGTGCTGCACTTAATCTTTGGCAACAAAGAGTACTTAAAATCTGGTAGCCTGTGAACCAGAACTGAGAAAGAAATGAACTTCAAGAGAAGCCTGATCTTAGACCCGAGTCTGCAGTTCTTAATATAAAACCATCTTTTTGCTTGAAAACTGAACAAACTTTATGTGGAAGCTGTAGAGAGAACTATGTTTTAAAGAAGCCCTAGGTAAATTTGAAATTAAATTATAGACTTGAACTACCACTGTTTAAGCCTAACAGACACACATGAGGTACTAACATGTTTTAGATTAAGTTCTGCCCAAAAGAAAGTTATTAAGACTTTACTTACAAATTCACATAGGAGAGTTTGAATGAACAGCTTTACAAGCAAATCTATAAAAAGCAAGACTAAAATGAAAAATAAATATAACCGAAATTAAGGCAAATTCATCCTAACAAAAGATATCATATCTCCCATTTAAGCCAAAAGGAGTTACAATTGCTTATTCCAAGGTTAACTTTAACTTATGGCATCTGAACATTGTGATATAGTATGTTATGAAACATTGTCAATGAATGCACCATGAAGTAGCTGCATATTTGTTATATGTTCAACAAAGTCTGCACAAACGAAAAAGAGCTGTTTCAGTCATTAATTGGAATTGTCTCTTATTGGGTTTAATAGTGGTCTGAATCCTTTTTATTCATTACGTTGTGTCAAGAATATAAGTTGCTTATATGGTTAGCAATTGCTGTCAATACTAATCTGCTCTTGAAGAAAAGACTGTGCCACTCAGGTTAGCTTTAAAACTATTTTGTGCTGCAGTAATGGTCAGCTATATGCCAGCCAGTATAGTGAATATGGCTGGAGAATGGCTGAAGCTGGAGTATGGTAAATTCTGCTGAATTTCAGCTGTTGTGGCAATCTTTGCTAAGGAAATAGTTCTAAAGTTGATCAAGTTAATATTGTGAAGTGAACAGGCTCCAGCAGTCCCTCATCTGGATCTGATGATCTGGCTTATACGCACTGCTTTGGGGTTCAAAGTAACATAGAAGCAGTGAAGATAAGACGTTTTGAAGTTCACCTTTTGGTTAAAGCCAGAATAATTCAGTTTTCATTATTGTTTATTTTTGTAGATTTCTTCACAGATCGCTAGAGCTGCATGACTGTCATGGCCCATCTCAAGGAAAATCAGTTAGTCAGAACAAAAATGTAAACAATGTAAGAATGAAGGGGACTTGCGGGAAAGAAGTGGGCATGCAACTGAGTAGTTTGTATGGATGGGAATCTGATACAGGCCTTTCATATTTAGGTTGCTGGTTCCAATCCAGCCTATGTTGGTAGCGAGTGAAAATTATTGCCATGTGAGAGCTGTTCCCTTTACTAAATGTGTAACTGGTCTCAGCTCAGATCCCAGTAGACATTTCTCTATATCACAATATCATCATGATAGTTCCCATTGGCCTATTTGTTTTTAAGCTGAGAGGTAATACAAAAACTGAAAGGGCATGGAACCTGGTTTACCTATCCATCCCTAGAAGTGAACCTTCTGACCAGATTAGAGGCACACTGGCAAAGAACTAAGGCTAAGTTTGCAGTGTTGTTGGCTTGGCTGGATCTGTTTTGAGCACTTCGGTTTTCAAAGATGTTAAATCAGCAATAAATAAAAATACAGAAAAGTTAATAAACAGGATCATGGAAATAATCCCCCAAAGTGAGATGTCACTGTAATATTAAACACTTTAGGGGAACTCATGGGCATGTAATGTTTAGTTCCGATTCCAAGCACTACACTTTACCTACTGCTTGAAAGAGATCTCTTTTAGAGATTCACAGTAGCTTCAATGTGTGTGTGTGGTGGTGGGGAGGTGCACGTGCTTCAGATTGCGTGCGTTTTTAAAGACTGAATGGGCCATCATCATACTCCTCTGATAAAATGTGAATCCAAATTAATATGTTCCAGAGGGTTTGATACATTGTGTTACAACAATTACTGATACAAACACCAATGCAGAGATGACTAAGACGGAATCAGACTCCACTGACACGCAACTTACAGACCTTTTAATCATTTCTAATTTTGCCCCACTGAATCTGATTCTAATGGAGTCTAACTTAGTACAACTCAGTAATGCATTAGCAAATGCAGCTAGTAGGAGTGGTTGAGACACTACTTCAATTACACAGCTAGAACTCTACTTCGTTCACTGACAGGTAATTTTTGCCACCTCCTACTTTCTTCCCACTGTTTGTTTTATACAGCATATACATATAAGCTCTGTCATTTTAATGGCTTTTGGTAGTCTATTTAGAAATACTTACATTGGCAACTCTCTATAACTAGAAGAACATAAAAGTTGATTCACTCTGCCTTTTACAGGTAGGGGTTCTGAGATCTGCTCTCAGTGATAACAGTACTTCATATTTACAATCCTGCTTCAAAATGCTTTATAATTAACTAATTTATGCATTATTACTACACCCTAATGAAGTGGGCAAGTAATATTATTTCTGTTTTACAGTTGAAGAATCTGAGGCATAGAAATACTAGTGGTTTCTCCAAAAGCACAATCGGAGTTCAAGTCTTTCATCCCACTTATCACACAACAGCCTCTCATTATACTGAGTCATAGTATAATAAAGATGGTATAGAAAACTTCTCTGACAATTTGGAAAAAAAAATCATACCAAATATACATCAGCAATCACAATAATGCCCTGTACATCCTCTTACATGTATTGTATGTTTTTGACATTACACCATGGGCAGCAGTATACAGGCTTTTGTTCCAAAATATTTTACAAGACAGATGTCTCCTTTAAGAAAAAAGTTATTCAAAATGAGCATCCTCAATAAACTCTTTATGTTACCCTGTCTGTATGACAACTAAACATGACTGAGAGCCTCAAACTCCACTCATCAAAACAATTGATATTGTCTAAAAAATAGCTAGTATCTTATGCTTCCACAGGTTGCAAGACTGAAAGGATTTGAAAAATAGGATGAGGGGGGAGAAAAGAGCTCTATACTTTCAAATGCGTATTCTGTTCTAAGATAGGAGAAGCTGACTGACAACAAGAAAATTTTTCTGGCAGAGATGGGAGGCAGAGAATATTCATGAACAGATTTAATTTTTGTTGTTGTTTTAACCACAGAGTCATTTCTATCCCTCAGTCCACTCTCATACACCAATCTGGGAGAAATCAAGCTGGCTTTTAAAATAAAAATGCATTTTAAGTTTTGCTTAAGTACTATAGTGAATTTAAGGTTGGTTATAACCAAGCAAAAGAAGCCTTGTAATAGAAACATGACTTGATCTACAAAGTGAAGCATTCAATTTAATCTGTCCTAGGTTCTTAAAAGACATGGAACAACAGTGTCTCAGGCTAGTTTCCAATGAATGTGTGCTCTTCATACAACCTATGCAATCTATCTAGGAGTGCCCTTCAACTGTCAAATGTCAGGAGAGAGGCAATTTGAATGAGCTGCATTGGAAAGTCTGCAGAACACTGTTGGCACTGGATTTATGACCCAGATACCCTGTTCTGGGCACACCCAAATCCTTAGACCAACCACGACCTCTCCATTTGATAACAGGCAAATGTTATTGATTCAGTGATAGCAGATAAGAATAATGCAAACAATTCTATATCTACCATTCCCAGGGTTCACAGAGTCAAGATACATCTGGCCAGTATGTGAGCTTCACTCTGAGGTTCTCTCTTGAATGTCAGAGGTCAGCAGCCTGGAGGTCAGAGGTTGAGGCCTCCTCCCCGCCAGTGGGATACAGGCTGGTGGTGTGCCCTCTGTCCATGGCGGCCCTGGGTTCCTCTCTTGGGGACCTTTTGCTGCTCTGAAACCCTTTCTTTTGTATTGTTTTCCCCCTCTGATGACTCTTCATCTCTGGGCACCATTGATTGGTCCACTTGTGGTCGTCATACTATCCAAAGGTTCCTTCCTGCCAGCATATTCACAAACTCATCACATGCACACATCCTAATTTGGGTTTTCCTGGTCTTCTCCTAATTTGGTCTGTTCCTCAAAACTGGAAATCTCAAGGGCTCTGCAGTTGGGCACTGTGACCTGGCCAATGTGGCAGAGTCCCTTATCTCATGTTATAGAACAGTGTGGTGCATGTCTTCAGTTTCCCAACCTGTGCATCTGCTTCCTGCTTGCCTGTGTCAGACAGTGGGCCCTGAAGGAAACTGTCACAAACAGGATTTTAGAAATCAGTTAACCCTTGTCATTGTCCTGGACCATTGTTCTAATCGACTTTACCTACAAGCCAATTCCCAAAAGGAAACCTCTAAATACCATTTTTAGCTATCAAACACCATCTTATATTCCCATCTCTCTCTCTAGCTGTTATTAGTCTTACACTGATTATGAAAATGAATACTCATATCAGTTATGAAAGCAACAAAAAAATCTAAAGTTGTGGACAGATGAACAAATTATACTTACTTAAAGGGAGGGGAACTTCCTACAAGTAAGCAGAGTAGTGTTATCTATATTTCATGTGTCCACTCTATCCTGCCACTTTGAGAAACTTGCATGCTACACACTCATGGATCATGAATATTTCAAGGCAAAACCACTCCATCTTTAATCCTGGACGAAAGAGTATTGAAGTTGGAGTGATTCTGTAGCATGTGAATCATTTTCAGCTTGTTCACACATAACAACTATAATACACTAGCTGCTGCCCTTCTGAAACATTCCCCTTTCGAAAGGGCTCCAAGTATCCACACCCCAAGGTATCTGCTTTTAATTTAAAAGGGAAATGTCATCAGTGCCTAATGAGGAAGGGATTCTGGATGCATGCCAAGAGATTATGCTGAACAACTGTTTTTTTGTACCCACGCAAGAAATTAAAAATGAACTTTGTTCCCAAACCTGCTATACACCCTCAATCCTGCTGACCACATACCATTCTAGAGACAGATTTCAGTTTGACAAGTAGCTGTGGTCTGGTGGGAAAGTGGGGTTTCTCCTTTTCCATGCCCCACCATGACCCTTCCACTTATCCCACTTACCTACGCTTACAGACACACTGTAAGTTGAAAGTATAGGGCCCATCTATCTTTGCGCACTGAGTTCAGTGTCACTGAAAAACATTCAGCACCTCTCCTGAGTTACACAGAACTTCACAGTATGCTTTAAAAAAGGACATTTCATCTTAAAGTAACCATTTCCCTCATGCTAGTACCAAACCTTTTCTATTTTTAATATTAACATCATTAACAGGATGTGTTCTGTTGGGGATCGGAGTGAAGAATGCATGCAATGTATCAAGTTTCTTTTGTTTCTGTGCCACTATTTTGCTTTTTAAGTGGGGATAGAGAAAAATATTAATTGCTGTTAATTTAATAAATAACACCCAGTAAAATCCAAGCTGTGAATTCTTGTGCACATCTTTTTGCTCACCATTCATCCTTGCTTTTCATCTACCGATCATATTTTCAGCATAGAACACATTTCTAAACAGAAGCTTTGGCTGTATTTGGGTGTTTGTTATATTCTCGTTTGTGTATCAGTCACATCTCCCTTTTCTAGACCAACACATCCCAGGCTGCTGCCTCTCAATTTTTACAGTCATGTTTTGTTGCAGTTGATTCACTGTGCTCCCCTTAAAGTTTTATTTGTTTATAATAATTTCCACGTTCCACCCTAAGAAGTGATTTATGTGATCCAGAATAGCCAGCCAAGGAAGACTGGAAATGAAAAAAGAGGAAGAAATTAAGTAATATGAAAAGACTGAAGGAGTAGTATAACAGGAAATAATAGTGTAAGTCCCATTGCCCTTTTTTGGAAATTAAGGGCCAAATTGTGCTTCCTAATTGCTGAACTATGCTGAGGGAGGGGCGGGGGGGAAAGTGTGCTGCCTGGAGGTAACATGGGGTAATTGTGGTCCATTGCAACTAATGACAAAATCCCCATCGACTTCACTGGGAGTAGGATTTCATTCTACCTGTCAAAGCAAAATGGCCAGCATTTTCAAAAGTGAATCATGATTTTTGGTACTCAATTTGGGACCATTTAAGATGGTTTGATTTTCAGACAGTGAGGGTTTTCACTGCTACTTTTTCAGAGCTGCTGTAGTTAAAGTGCCCAAAGCATCTCATGTATCAGCATTCACATGCTTCAAAATGGTGGCAGGGGCACTTTATCTAAAACTCATTGAAGGAGCTTTAGTTAAAGCATCCTGTCACCACATTGAAGCGTGGGGATGGAGATACACGAGATCCGGGGGCTGGTTGGAGCACACTAATTAGCACATAATTATAGCATGTTGCAGCAGCCTCCTGGCTCATGTACAGACACCCTGAGAGTATAGCATTTTAAGATATTTCAAACTGGGCTCCCAAAACCAGCACATTAAGGACTGGTTCAAGCATAGAGTAAGATTTCAGAAAATATGAAGCCTGTACTCTCTAATCACAGTCATTCTGGAAGGGAGGGGCAAAGGTGATGACCCTGCTACCGCAAGCCTTATGGGCCAGTCTGTATTGCTATTGCTATCAGTTTTCTGCACCTCATTCCTTTGTGTTGGGGTAAACAGGTTGTTGCCTTCTGTAGATGTGTTAACTGGAACAGAGGAGGCTGCTTCCCCTTTAGCACATTTGTAATTATGCAGGCACAATTAAATCCTAATATTTTCAGAATACCATACTAAGTTCAGTTGTCTCTCCTTATATTAAAATCAGTCCTCTCTTCTAAACACTTGTTGGGGACAAAGATTTGGATATTATAGAAACATATGTAATACAAAGGTGAAGATAAATAATTGATGGTGCAGGTACAGACAACATCTGTGCTAGAAAAAAAGAAATCTCTGAGATACTCTAAAATTTTGTTGATGCTTTTTTGAAACTGAAGCAATGCGAAGAAAAAGCAGGTATTTAAGAAAACATTTGGAGATGGAAATCAAAAACTGCTGAGAAAAAAGGAACTGATACAAGTGACTATCACGTTTTGGGGCTGAGATGCTGCAAGCTTCTATAAAATGCTAAAGCCTATTCTGTAACATATTTGTATTAAATGAAAGCTAAAAGAAAAAGAAAAATGGTATTATATTCTTGAGTTTAACCAGCATGTGTTACTATAGAATAACTCTTTATTGGTCAATTTGATATTCCCCTACATCCAACACCCACAGAAACCATTTTACAAGAGTTACCATATAGTAATATTATTCCAGGGCAAGAAATATAGCCAGGAAGCATTACATAGCAAGTTTCTTATCAAAATGAACGCTTCATATGTACAAAAAATAGCTGGAAGAAACTGCACAACTCCTCCCACATACAGTATTTTTGAACAATTTAAACCCTAAAGTGACAAGCTGTGCTCTTAGTAAAAGTACTCTTTAAAAGCCTAGATTTCTGTTTCAGGACTTTCAGAGTTGTAAAAACAAAAGTCAAAGTGATTTTCCATATTAAAGTTCATAGTACGTTCTGATTATTCAAATTAAAAAGAAAAATAAATAAAAAACAACGTAATCTGAAGACTGTGATTATTTCTGATGCTGTTATAATTTGAGTCATCTAGAGTGGCCCAAATGCTTGATTAAATCACAGCAGGTGAGCTACAGTATGTAATATGAAACAAAGGGATTCAGAACACATTACTGAGTTGTTAATACAGGAAAAAAATGAGAGTAATCAGCTATCTCAGTACATGTTTATCTTTATGTATGTAATAGTGGGAAATGCCCGAGGCTGTATACAATTAGTCATGCATTTTCAAAGCCTGGAAGTGACAAGACTCTTCGACAATACTAAAATGATGAACCTGTGCCCAAGAGAAGAGCAATCTCAAAACAGACTCACTTTTGTGTCTCTTTCAAAAAGACAAATATTTTAATGAAATATGTTACTAAATTTATCTGTTTTACTGTAATACTCTGTTTTTGGAAGAAATAGCATGTGGGGCCGAATTCTATTCTACCTAGTAGCATGCAAGTGCACGAGGTGTCTAAGTATGATTTTATTCCATCCTGTTCAAGTCCCTGAAAAACTGTTATTGCAAAGAGTAAATAATGAACATTCACTTTGCTGCTTTTATGCAACTCAAACTTAAGGGTTAGATGACTTGAACAGGGTGGAACAGAATCGCTTTTAGATATACCTAAGCCCATGTACTGACATTCATTTCTAGCATGACAATTTCTTGGAAAATTGCAGCACTAGAAACTTTACTAAGAGAGGGAGCATTTGGGCATTTCAGCTTGCAGCTGACCTTCTTCCCTGCTCCTCACATGTTCCTAAACTCAGGTGTCCCCAGACTGGGAAAGCTCAGGGAGCCTTTCCTCACCTCCTGGGGACAACTGGTCCCCAGGAGGAGGGGCAGCTGCTGCTCCTACTGCGTCCCCCAGACGGGTTACTCCAGTCTGGAGCTAAGCTGCTGCTGCTGCTGTCCATGTGTTTCCAAACTGGGTTCAGCCTAGTCTGGTGAGGGCACAGACAGCCTTTCCCTGCTGAAGTACCTGCTTCCTATGCATTTCCCAGACTGGGGTGACCTGGGTCTGGGGAAGGTGCAGGGAGGATTTTTCCAGGCAAGATACCTCCTAGTCCCTGGAAGGGAAGCACACAGGCATTAGTTCCTTTGATGCAAAGAGGAAGGTCTTTCTTCTGGAAGCAAAAACTCAATATACTGCCAGGGCAGGAGGATCACTCTTTGGTGACCCTTTGGCCTCACGGCTTTCCCCCCACCCCTGGGGCAGGGGGACTGCACTGTGGCTATCTTCTCAATCCCTGGGGGTTTCCCTGCACCCCTGGGCAGGGGATCCTCTGTCCCTGGGGGTTTCCCACACCCCTGGGCAGGGGGGTGAAAATCACTCTGCAGTGATCACCCTGGGGGTTTCATGCACCCTGGGGGTTTCACTGCAGTGGTGATCCTTTAGCCCTGGGGGTGCATGAGGTGCCCCTGCAGCTGGGAACCCCTCAACTGGGCTGCAGGAGCTAGCTTCTTGCTGACGCAGAGGAGGCCTGGGATCAGGCTCTTTCTGCACTGGCAATAAGGTGAGATGGGATGTAATGTGTGATCCCAAAATTGCGCCTCCTCACGTGCACATATGGCATGGCAGGAAGCATGATTGTCTGAATCATACATTAGATCTAACGCGCCTTTACCTGCACATGTAGAGGGGGCCTAGAAGATGGCCAAGATTTTGTTTTTTTCTTAAGTCTGAATTCACTGATTTTCAGTTTTCTGGATCAACGTGCACTGAGTAAATAATTCACTAGTAAATGTGGGTTACTTTAATAAATATTTTCTCCCTACTGTGAATTGTGATGCAGTATTTTCTCTTTACTAAAGATGATATATTCAAAACAGCTGGAATATTTCCTTTCTTCCGAATATACTCTGGAGGGATCCTTAAAGATGGTACAGTATGTTGTAAACAGCAGAAACAATAATGCTCACTGTATTTGTTTGTTTTTTCTCCTAGCAATATTACTACTAGCAAGACAAAATTAAATTTTGATTTTCCAATTCCATAACATCTTTACCTCATGGACAGTAAAGTTCACATTGTACCATCAAGCTGAACCATGCCAGTGGCAAAGACAGTAGATTTTAAAGCCTTGAAAAATACAACAACTTTATTCAGGGAATAAATGAACATTGAAATTGGACTCTTACTTTTACTCTTACTCAGACACAGTTTGTTCATAGACACCTAGACTCCTATGCAAGCTTCCAGGCTTCATTGAGGTATTCTGAATTATAATATCTTCTGCTAAGTCTTTTGCATATACATTTCTTATCCCATAACTATATCAATGTTTTTGTAAGTAAGTTTTAATTTTGATCCTCTGTAGAGAAAAAAGAACCCTCTAGACAAGATTAAAATATATATTTCACATGTCTACATATCTTCTCAGGAAAGATACACAAATCACTGCAACTCAGATGGCAGGTAAGAGGACACTAAGCAAGAAATATATTGCTTTTGGGAACCACTAGTCTGAGATGTTGAGAAAACGTAAATATTACATTTTTGGGGAGCTAAGAAAATAGTGTGGGAAATATTTACTATTTCAATTCCTTAGGCCCAAATCCCTTCCTTATTTCAAACTTAGGCTCTGTGGCTACCTCTATTGATCAGTTGCAATCATGGGCAAATCTAGGATTTTGAAAAGGGGGTGGAGATAATGTGGCACATCACTGTATATAATATACCACTTATTTTTCTTCAGTTAAAAAGAACCAGAAGCATTGCTAATATGCTAGGAACCGAGCACTGTATTATTCAGTTTAACATCAAAGCAAAGCCAAATGTAACTTTCTTGGAATGTGAACAAATTGTTAGATTCTATATTAAATTTAAAAAAATGCAACAAACTACACTCAGAATAATCAAACTAGTTTGAAAAAGGTTGTTTCATTAGTCCTGTAGTCATTATAGTAAAATGTACCTCTCTTATTTATATTTATAAAACCAAATCTAGTTTTCTAAAGCATCTTGACAGTGCTTCCACTACTTCACCATCAGTCATTTCTACACCCGAGTTAATATTACCACACCAGAGGTAAAAGCTTTTACCTAGAGCTAAAAACAGTCTGCAGGACTGTGAAACAGTAGAGAGATTACCAGGAATGGCTAACAGATGTCAATATTGCATAAAAAAGGATAGCCTGATTAATGGAACATCAAGACCATTAAAAAGGAGAGATGGTCATTGCCACCTTTGGAGTGAAGAGAGATTAGCAGGGAACAATTAGATTATAATGAGCCATGAAGTCAATCAACTCCCTGAGTGGTGCCTGAATAGAAATGCCCCTGCTCTTCCCAGGCAGTTGGTTTTAAGGTTTGGGTAGAACAGGAATCAAAGGGTACCATTCTCTCCCCCCCCCAAAATCTCAGATCTGCCCCTGGCTGTAATGGACTCTGTAGGCCATGCACCCACTACTGGTGATTTGGCTAAACATTTGTGCTGGAGTTTGCTGAGGATTGGAAGAGTACAGAGAATAACAGATTCTTCTATTCACTCACCTCTCTAATCTTTTTAACCCTTTTCAAATTACTTTATTAAATTTAAGGCCTTGGCTCCTGGAATTTAGATGAACATTATCAAAGGCACAAAGGGTAACTCCCCTTTGTGCCAAGGCCTTACAGGAACTGTGCTTTTGAAAATATCCATACAGTACAGAGCTAAGTGCATGCTTCTACGTACATGGATGTATTTGTATATATATGCACACTCACTTCTGTACTCTGTGGGTGTGTGTATACACACACACACACACACACACACACACACACACACTTATGAAACATTTCTCTTCTCAAGATTTATTAAGTTCCTCTCCAAGAGTGAGACACTATTTTAATTAAACAACTTTTTTGCCTTTTGTGACTTATTCATACAATATAAGTCAAACCATTTCAGTTCTTGACTAAGTTTTTAAAAACAGAAACTTTAAAAAGAGTCAAATGCAATTTATCACTATATGTGAAGGGTAGTTGGATAGTAGCAAGTCAAAGAGGATGCCTTGAGCTTTAAAAGTCACTTGCTGATATTAAGAGGAATTCAGAAACAAGACTAAATATAAACTTCAGGATAATGCAATAAAAAAGATCAGATTAAAAGCCTCATTTTTCTGACATGCCATGTAATGACAAATTTGTTGCAAAGTAACTCAGATGTGTGAAATGTCCTCGCTGTTGTAGCTGGTAGTACACAATGTAAACCCAGTTAAAGGCCTGATATTCCTTTCTAAAAGTGTTTGATAATATCTTATAGTTTTGAGCATCCACACATATGTATTTGATAAATATCTGCAGGTACAAGAAATCTGCTTACCATAGGTTAGAGGTGCTTCCAGTCCATATGTTATGATAAATCAAAGTTCCTCAGTCATCTGCAAACTTTACACAAAGCACTTCTAAATCCTCTTGCTGAGAAAAGCAGACTAAGAATGAAAGCACATCTGACTAGCTTATTCAAAGTGCAGCAAAACAGAAATGATAAGACAGTATGTACTTTGTGTCAATCTGCACAATTGCTCTGAAATGTACAGGCTTGGTAAAATGGTAAAAAGGACAAAAAAAATCAAAAAAAAGAAAAGAAAGAAAAAAGAAAACTAAAAGTAATGTTAAAGATGAATGATGTGCTGCAGTTTAGATACTGATCTTAGAAACTAGGATACTGATTAAACTGCTGAAAAACAAACTCTTCAACTTATGTTTTGTGAAAGGGAAACTAACTTGGTAATAGGGGTAAGAGGAGGGTAAGTACCAGGGCCAACTCTATCAAATCGCTGATCATGAGGGATGTATTGGTTATGCTTATCTATCCAATGCCTACTTTCCAACAGCAAGTTGGCAAATTTGCATCTTGGGCTGTAAACTGACACTGCATTTGACCTAGGATTGACTGTTCCAGGATTTGATCCTGATCAAAACAGGAGAAGCACAGTCCATGTATACATACAGCTCTTGCAAGCAACATTGCTACTCCTGGCTAGTAGGTGGACAGAGAGAGCAGAGCCTGACAGGCTTGTTCCCTGAATCAACTGCAGTAAGTGTACAAATGTACAATAGGATATCCCAGGAACAAGCGTTACTACATTTTATCCAGAATGACTTGAAGTGGAATCATGGATGTATATGTCTGTTTTTATCCTTTGGAGATTAACCTATTTTCATTTATTGAGTGAGATGGATTTAGGAAGCTAGCAGGATCTCAAAAGCAGGTTTCTCCTTTTGATTACGGACGTAAATCCCATAAGCACTGTACCACCCTCCCAAAATCAGATCACTGTATAGAAACCAGGTTAAACGCAGAAAACTTTTTTGCCAAGTTGAGAGGTAAATCTACCGATGATATAAATGATTTGGCTTCATAATAGTAACAACCTGTCTCATCCTCAAGTATCTCTAACATCTTCAACTGTACTAGACCCTGGAGACTCATTTGTTTTACATTTTATAAGAAATCTTGCAGCGATATCACAGCCCAATGATTATTCTACGCATCAGCTTATGAATTCTATTGAAGCAAAAAAGATA
>NW_005842043.1:2701902-2721383 GCF_000455745.1 Alligator sinensis
GAGAATATTCACATGTCTAGAAAAACTAATTCCTCCTGCAGAAACACTAGAGTAGGATCAATTTAATTTTTAATTTAAATATGGAATATTGTAACAAGGAGTGACCATCAACTAGTGTGAGAGTGGATGCATTAATGATGCAGACAATAGATCAAGATTGTTTTTCCAGAATCTTAACAAATTAGGTGGTTATTGACAATCAAATAGCATTAGCAAGAATTTCAAATGTTCTATGCGGTACCACCCAATTTTTCAAAACTCTGATAGGCTAAACTTTGTTTGCTGTGCTCAGTTACGGCTTTTACCGTGTTCAGGATTCTTATGCTTGGAATGCAGCCTTTTATTTCTCTGGGCTAAAGCACCCTTTTCTCTCTCTACTCAAGGGGTGAAACCCACACCATACTGAAATCACTGGGAGAACTCTTGTTCACTTTACTAAGGTCAGGATTTTGTCCACTTTCACCTTAGCATGGTTCAAAAGTCTCCAGCACTGTTTCCTTTTTAAGATCTTGGAAGATCCAGCCTTTTTCAATGTCTCCTGACCAAGCAATCTCATTCCTTGGTCTTCTGATCTCATTTTTCCACAGGTTTGAGGTCTCTCAAAGGTTTTTACTTTATTGCTGTAGTATATTTTTATAAAAGTAATAACTTGTACACATTTTAATTTTCTTCAATGTACCTGAAATGAGCCATACAACCTTCAATTAACACTCAAACAGACTTGTGGACAGAAAACTAGAATGACATTTTAAAAATTGTAAAATTTAATTCCCTCTCCTATTACCTTGTATATGACTGCAGTTGCAATCAGATGGTAAGTAGCAAAAGGCTATTTATGCCTGCTTAAGTGATTGCAAAACACAGCAAAAAAGGTTTTGCACTGTTGTCTTACATTTGCTTTTTGAATATATACAACAGGTAAACTTTAGATGAAGGAATAAATAGGGATCTTTTGTGTTATTTGGTGGATAAAAACACATTTTATATAAATACCTATTTTCATTTTTTTTTTAAATTTGGAAAGTGAAGTATTAAAATTGCATACTGGTGCAAGCAGGTGTTCAGATGGGAAAACAATTTTTAGCTCGTAAAAACATTTATTGTCATTCAAAGTTTAAAAGGCTTTTGAAACACACATGTATTGCAAGTAAAAACACTTGTTTGAATTAAAGATAACTCATCAATTGGAAATCTAGTCAATTTAGAAGAAAAGGCAGTATATAGAGGTGCACCAGCGGGCTGGATAAGGAGCATGGGGCTGGTCTGTGGGGCAAATCAGACTCACACACCAGCCCCAGGCACTGGAGCCAGTGCACAGGGCTGCTCTGGCATGGGTTTCTCATGCAATGCACACACAGGACCAGCTCTGTGCACCGTACCAGCTCCATTCTAGGGCTTGCATCTGAAGCCAGCAAGTGTTACATGAGGTGCTTACGCTGGACCAACCCTACACGTTGGCTCTGCTGCATGGGGCAAGTATGTGGTCCTGATCTGGACCAGCCCCAGAGCTGGTGCACAGATCTGGTCCGGGCTGGCAGGATGCTGAATGGAGCAGGTGCCTGGGACACGGCCCCTTGTGTTACGTACAGCACATACATTGTCAGATTCAGCTCCAATCACTGAATGCAGCATGTGCCAAACCAACTCCATGTGCTGCATGCAGCATACAAAGTGAGGACTGGTGTATGCTGCATGTGGCACCTGGAGTCAGTATGACCCCTTGGGACAGATTGTAGATCCAGCTCCATGGCCTGGATCTGACCTCTGGCCTGTATCTTTGACAATCCTGGCCTAATTGAATCAGGGATGCATCAGCTTTCATGAGCCACAGCTCACTTCATCAGGTGCTTGTGAAAAGAAGTTGCAGGGACCTAGATTTGCCTTACAACCCTTTAATTAAAAAAACCCAAAACTTGGGGGGGGTCTAGTGTTGCTGATATGGCTCTTTTCTGCAACAACAGGGGAAATGAGCATACACAGAAAACTGTCAAATAATAAAAGAAACTCAAACAGTTGGGAATAATAGGGAGGGTCTGTTTCTCCCATGTCATGTTTTCATACTTTGGGAAAAGCTTCATTTTCAAGGTAGAAGAAAGCACAAAGCCGTAGGGGACACTGAGCAACTCTAAAAAGGGCCAGTGGACAGGGAAACATGCCTTTTCCTTTCTCTGACGATTGATCAGCATAGACGAGAAAGTTCCTTTTTAGGAACAGTGCTAAGAGGTACCCTTTCTGCCTTTCTCTTTTTAGCTCATCAGGCACAATTAGCTCAGTAAGTCTTTCATCCTGAGTCATATTTCTGAAAAAAAGTTCAGGAAGGGAAGGGATTGTTGAAAAGGAGCATTGTTGGAAAGTAATTTCTGTTTGGAGCTCATTTTTCATTTTTCGATTCCTGGTAGTGAATAATAGAAACTATCAATAATCCTCTTACCAAAGACAGACTGTGGGCATGTCTACACATTTGTTAATGCACCTTTGCTACTGCACATTAAGTTTAGTACTTCAATTTTGAAGTACTAAAGGTGCAGTAGCTGCGCTAATGCACAGTAGCAAAGGTGAACTTTTTTTTGTGATGCTTAATGTGCAGTAGATTAACTCTACTGCAAATTAGTGCATTAGCACAGTTTTTGCTGTGACGCGCTAATGCGCAGTAGAACATTTCACTGGTCATTAAGGCACCTCGTGTTGATGCACTCTATATGTCTCATCCAAGTACCTCTATAACACTCAGCTGCTCCAGTTCAGGTACCGTGGTCAGCAAGGGTCTCTGACCACTAGAAGTTCTTTTCATCACTGTACCTTGTCTAACTCCATTTTTTACTCAGTGGAGCATGATCTGAAAGCCAGGTTTATCCTTTCCTAGGTGAGTGTCATGACTGTTGAACTCATACACGCACTCTCTTTCTCTATATTTCTGGCCCAACAAATATTTATTTATTCTATGCAAAGTGGAACACCTTCAAGAGAAAAGATTTGAAGAGGCTTATTCCAGGATACCATACAGATAGCTGGTAAGTCCTCTCATCTGGAAGAAGATCCTAGAAATGAAGGGCTGGAAGGGACCTCGAAAGATCATCAAGTCCAACCCCCTTGCTCTGGGCAAGAATACTGCTGAGATCAAATGATCCGGGCAAGGTGTCTGTTCAGTCTCCTCTTAAAGACTTGAAAAGTTGGGGACTGCACCACATCGTTCGAAAGTCTTTCCATATTCCGGTCATACTTACCATAAAGCAGTTCTTCCTTGCATCCAACCTAAAACCATCCTTTAACAGCTTATGGCCATTGCTCCTTGTCCTCCCCTAGGGTGCCCTAGTGAACAGTTTTTCTCTCAGCTCCCAATATTCACCACATACTTATAGAGGGCCACCAAGTCCCTCCTCAGTCTTCTTTTCCCTAAGCTGAACAGTCCCAGATCCCTTAGACTTTCCTCATAATGTTTGTCCTCCAGGCCCTTAATCATTCTTGTGGACCTTCTCTGGACCCTTTCAAGATTCTCCATGTCTTTTTTTGCAGTATGCCACACAGAACTGGACAAAGTACTTCAGCTGTGGTCTCACCAGCACCAAGTAGAGAGGCAGTATCATTTTCTTAGCCCTGCTTTCAATGCATTGGCTAATGCATCACAGCATGCAATTAACTCTGTTGAATACAGCATTGCACTGGTGGCTTATGTTCATCCTGTGATCAACCATAACCCTGAGGTCCCTTTCAACCATTGTCCTGGCCAGGACATCTCCTCCTAACCTATATTCATGTCACTGGTTACTTCTCCCCAAACAAATCACTCTGCATTTATTCTTATTAAACTGCATCTGGTTCCACTCCACCCATCTTTCCAGATGTGGTTTCAGGTCTCCTTAGGCAGGGATATTTGAACCTGTCTCTCCAACAACCTGTGGGACTATTCTGATCCCTAGTTGAATGGGTGGAGGTAAAAGTTCCTCCTTTGGTGTTTTTGTGCAAGACCAGATTCAGTAGTCATGCTTTGAAAACATGTACTATAATGGGTTTCGAAAATCCAAATTTTGGACTTTTGTAGTCTGAGTCCTTTTGCAGAACTATCCTAGGTATTCACATACCATTTTTTAAAATTAGACATTGTACAGAGAACTTTACATTTACCCTGAGAAATATAAGAAGTTAAAAACAAAAAGAAAAAAACTTTACTTTAAATAGCAGTTGTTTTACATTTTAAATATGGATCAGATTCCATTCCACCTATTAATCATGTAAGTGGACTTAGGCATGTAAGTGCAATGGTATTCCACTGTGCTCAAGTCCCTGAAAAAATATTTAATGCAGTAATTTAAGGGATTTTGAAATTTAATTCACTAGTAATTTAAAAAAATATCAGGAAGTTGAAGAGTCCTGCCATATATAAAGCCAAAATTTGTTCACCATGATAATAGCAAAATACCTCTTTTGAACTCCCTTGAAAGTTACTCATAGTTATTTTCTGGGCTTAAAAGTTATAGTGCAAGTGGCAAAGAAAAAAACCCCACTATTTATTTTTCCTCTGCATTTTTCACTGTAATGGCTGCATTATAAAAGACTAATAATAATAATAATAATAATAATAATAAATTGAGCACTCGTGGCATATGGGCCAGGTCCCGGAGGACTGGAAAAGGGCCAATGTGGTCCCTATTTTCAAGAAGGGGAGGAAGGAGGACCCAGGCAACTATAGGCCAGTCAGTCTCACCTCCATCCTTGGCAAAGTCTTTGAAAAGATTATTAAGGCTCATATATGTAAGAGCTCAGCAGGCCAGCATGGGTTCATAGCAGGTAGATCATGCCTGACTAATCTAGTCTCTTTTTATGACCAGGTTACAAAATACCTGGACGCAGAAGTAGGGGTAGACATCATTTACTTAGACTTCAGGAAGGCCTTCAATACAGTATCCCACCCCATACTGGTGAACAAATTAAGAGAACGTGACTTGGATGATTACACAGTCTGGTGGGTGGCAAATTGGCTAGAAGATCATACCCACAGAGTGGTGGTGGATGGGTCGGTATTGACCTGGAAGGGCATGGGCAGTGGGGTCCCGCAGGGCTCGGTCCTTGGACCGATACTTTTCAATGTCTTCATCAGTGACTTGGACGAGGGAGTGAAGTGTATTCTGTCCAAGTTTGCAGATGATACAAAACTGTGGGGAGAAGTGGACACACCGGAGGGCAGGGAACAACTACAGGCACACCTGGACAGGTTGGACAAATGGGCAGAAAACAATAGAATGTGATTTAACAAGGAGAAATGCAAAGTGCTGCACCTAGGGAGGAAAAATGTCCAGCACACCTACTGCCTAGGAAATGACCTGCTTGGCAGCACGGAAGCAGAAAGGGATCTCAGAGTCCTAGTGGACTCCAAGATGAACATGAGTCGTTAGTGTGATGAAGTCATCAGCAAAGCTAACTGCACTTTATTGTGCATCAGCAGATGCATGACAAAGGAGGTGATACTTCCCCCCTATCAGGCACTGGTCAGACTGCAGTTGGAATACTGCGTCCAGTTTTATGCACTACACTTCAAGAGGGATGTGGATAACCTGGAGAGGGTCCAGAGAAGGGCCACTCATATGGTTAAGGGATTGCAGGCCAAGCTCTACGAGGAGACCTGGACCTCTTCATCCTCCGCAAGAGAAGGTTGAGAGGCAACCTTGTGGCTGCCTATAAATTCATCATGGGGTTGCAGAAGGGAATTGGTGAGGCTCTACTCACCAAGGCGCCCCTGGGGGGTCACAAGAAATAATGGCCATAAGCTAGCAGAGAGCAGGTTTAGACTGGACATTAGGAAGAACTTCTTTACAGTCAGAGTTTCCAAAATCTGGAACGGGCTCCCAAGGGAGGTAGTGCTCTCCCCTACCCTGGGGGTCTTCAAGAGGAGGTTAGATGGGCATTTGGCTGGGGTCATCTGAACCCAGCACTCTTTTTGCCCCTGCCTATGCAAGGGGTCGGACTCGATGATCTATGGAGGTCTCTTCCGGCCCTAACATCTATGAATAATAATAATAATAAAAAAAACCTTATTAAATGGGTGGGAGGCAATAGAACAAAAATGCAGTACTTACCTGGATAGTAAGCATAGTTTTCACAGATCTTCTCTTTCTGAGTCAGACTGTGGTTTTGAAAGGTGTTTCAAAAACAAAAAAACACCCAACACCTACATAAATGCATACTGGAGAAGGTTTTACTCAGAGATTTGCTTTATGGTACTTAGACAACTTACATAATAGATGCAAAGTGGAATCTCTTAGTCCTGTACCCAGGTGCTGTTTATCTAGTGGAGGCTGTTTTGTGCCCTTACCCAGAAATGAACTAACAGTATCAGTTCTTATACATCGCTATTAGCCTGATCAAAGATCTTGACTGATCACTTTGGCTGTCTTAGCGGATATCTTCAGATATCAAACAGCAGTGCTTAGGACGGTTTGGGTTGTCTAGGATTCATCCATTTGGGGTTAATGACAGACAATCAGTAGCCAGTCAGCCTTGCTTAATGACTTGGGCATTATCCATATTAAAGAGCCAGAATCAGGTGATCCATTCTCCCATTGCCTTCTGTACTATATACAAAGTAGTATCTTTATTATTTGCATTGGTATCAGCTGACAGTAAAATTCTGTGCTTGTTCTATATCTGTTTTTCTATTTATTATGCCTCACACGCAGATAGAAATTTAATAGCATACATTATGATACCCATTAAGAAAGCTTGTTGTTTGGACTTAATGTTGCAGCATGCTCCTACTTTTAATAATAAACAGGAATGCAGAGAAGGATATGGTAGAAGTGATGTGGATGTGTCCAGAAAGTTGTCTTTCAATATACAGGGACTCAAAAATGCATAGAGTGGGGCACACTGAATGACTCCAAGGAATGTTTTAATAAGTAATTATTTGTCTTGGTGAATGCTTAATTATGGTAGAGATCTACTCAGGCTGTGGGTGCATCTACATGTGAAATAATGCAAATGAATAAATTCCAGAGCATATCATGTGTCTTCATATGCGCTCAGGACTGGGGGTTAGCCTGCTGGCCCAGAACTGTTCAAACCTGGCTCAATGTGCAGTGGAGGAGCTGACTGGGGGATGAGGGTACTCCAGCATGAGGCTAGCTGGCAAGCAGCCTGACACTGAAGCACCTTTGTGTCCCAGGCAGATCTGTCAGCATCCACACACGTGTTACTGTGCACTAAAGAATGCCACCACAGGATAGTACTTGTATTTACAAGTACCAACCTGTGGCAGAGTTACTTAGTTTACTGCAGCCTAATAGGGCTATATATGTGTGGAGGGGGAGCTCTGAGCCCCTCTGCACAAGCTCAGGGGCAGGGGATGTTCTGCAGCCTCCTGAGACTTCTCCACTGGGCAGAAATTTGATGTATACTACTATATAGTTTGGGCACATACGGCATGTCCACACATGCAAGCACATATGCTTGTAGCAGCTCAAATAGAAGCAGTACAAATTTGAGCTGGGGCTTTTTGCCTCAGTGCACATGCTCAGGCATGCACTTTATTGTGGAACAAATTGTGCCACTTGGGGCAAAATAACCCTGTCTGGCTCCTCCTGGATCTGCAGCCAGGGGGAGACAGAGCCTGGGGCCAGCACCTGTGCTGTCCCCAGCAGTATAAAAACCTGCCCTGGCCAGCAGCTCAGAGCTACTTGTCCTAAGGAGCTTCTGAGGCCCAGCCACTTGGTATCTGGAGACACTAGCCACTTATGTCAGCTAGACTGCTGAAGCAACATCCCAAATTCACTTTTTAAAATACCCCCAAATCCACATTCTGTCACAATTAGAACAAAAGAGAGAGAAAAGGGGATTGATCATATGGGCAATGTTTTATTGCTATATTTACAATGTTAGAGAAATGTGGAAGCCTAACAGTGTCTCTAGCATCATAATAAAATAAATCCTAAATAGCTATATGTTTTAATGTTTGCTTTTAGTTTCCTTATCACATGGTGGGTGTGTGATGGGGGGGATGTGGGGTTTGCAGGAGAGGGTGGGAAAGGGGGTGGAGGGATGTGAGTGGGTGTGTGGGTGGGTGTGGGGGGATGCAAGTCATTGTGTGGGTAGATGTGGGGGGACTGCGGGTGTGGCGGATGCTTGGGATGGGTGGGTCCCCTGCATGAATGCTATGTTCCCCTGGTGGCTGGCGGGGCATGGCAGCTCTGTCAGCAGCAGGACCATGGCGGCAGCAGTAAGTGGGGAGCTTCCACAGACACTGCTGGTGCTGTTAGCAGCGGAGGAAGGGGTGGCAAGTGCTGACCAGGGGTCGGCAACCACTACCAGACACTGCTGGCCAACAGCAGTGTCCAGTGGCGATCGCAGACTGCCTGCAGACACCACTGGCAGCAGGGAGTGGGGTCGTGGCAAGCAGCAAATACCCACAGGCACTGCCGACAGTGTTGGTGGCGCCATTTTTAAGGGAGTGCACCGCCACACTCAAGGGGTGCATGTGCACCCTCATGCACCCCCTATGTGTCATCAATGGTTCCCTGTCCCCCACAGGGCAGAGCCCCCCCACAGCACATGGACTACCCTGCCTGCACGGTCCCAGACCCCCCCAGGGGCTACAGCTCCCCCCCCAGTCCACCCACCCCGCTGGTCTCCAGCCCCTCTGGAGGCTGGAGATGAGCAGGAAAACAAGCAGGATGCTGAAGAGAATAGGAGAATGAGCAGAAGGCTCATTCCCCCCACCCCGTTGGTTTCCCCAGCTCCCCATTCATTTCCCCCGCTCCCCTGTTTGTTGCTCCAGCTCCCCGCTCGCTTTCCCAGCCCCTCCCCCACACTCACCGGCAGTAGCAGAGAATAAGCAGAAGGCTGGAGAGAGCAGGGGAAGTCTCCAGCTTGTCTTCAGGGGCTTGTCTCCAGCCTCCTGCTCTCTCCAGCCCCCTGGTCATTCCCCTGCTCATCTCCAGCTGAAGACAAGCCCCTGGAAATGAGCTGGAGACATTCCTCTGCTCTCTCCAGCCTCCTGCTCCTTCTCTGCTACTGCCAGAGAGTGTGGAGGGGCTGGGAAAGTGAGCAGGTATCTGGGGGAACAAATGGAGGGGTGGGAGGAACTAACAGGGAGTGGGGAGAATGAAGAGGGGTGGGGGAATGAATGGGGAGCAGGAGAATGGGGAGCATGGAGAAAGAATGGGGAGTGGGGGGAACAAACAAGGGGCAGGGAGAATGAGTGGGTAGTTGGGAAAGGTCCTCCCCTCCCCCTCCAGCCCCACTACCCCCTACTTACTTGGCAGAAGCCAGGTCCAGGTCCCTGCAGCTTGCATCACTGCCTAGCTCACGTGGGCAGACAGCGTGCTTCAGGACCGGGGAAAGGGCCAAACACAGAGATGCTCTGGAAGGCTGTCAGAGCATGTCTGTGGAGGACTGAGCCTCCAGTTGCCTCAGGGCACAGTCTGAGACCGTGCCCTGACCCATTTTTCCCTCCTGGGGTATTGTTTGACCATATCCAAGGGTCTAATTTTGTTCCCCCCCCCCCCTTGCAAATTTGCAGCACGTGGAATGTTTTTTGTTCCCGCATGTGCCTTTTGCAGCATCTCAAAGGGGTTTGAGATGCTGCAAGAGGCATGTGCAGGCTCATCTGGATGCACCCATATAGGCATACATAGAGACATAGAGGGTGTATACAGAAGTGCTCCATGCATGTTTTACAGAGCTGAAATTTAGAGCACTTTTTATAGCACTACAAAGTTACAGCACTCTTAAACATGACAGGAGTGCAGTGTTTGGTTGTGGTGGGAGGGAAAGTCCCCCTGCACTTTCCAAGCTCAGAGGCCGGGGATGCTCTGCTGCCTCCTGAGACTTCTCCACGGGTCAGAAATTTGAACAGCATATAGAAGTTATTTAAAGCACTGTAGGTTGCTAAAGTGCTGTAAAATACAGTGCTTCAAATTTAATACCTCATTTAACAAGGATTAATCTAAAGCACTGTACTCATTCTTGAAGTATTGTAAAGCCATGCACTTCTGTTGAGTCATGGCACTAAAGTGCTTTAAATGGTGAAAAAAGTTCTGTACACCCCAGATAACTTAACCAACTATCTGTCCTAATTTGAAACGGTTAAACAATGCTTTTACACTAGAGCTGTGATAGTTAAATGGTTAAATTATGTGTTTACACTAGAGCTGTGCTAGTGCAGCACTAACAGAAAGTCTCTTAGTCTCAGCTTGGCAGAGTGCTAGACTAACTCATAGTTACTGTACGCATAGTATGCATCTGTGTAACTTCCAGGCATCTATTTTTTCTAGGGGACATGGACATAGACACTTTCAGGATTATCATCAAAGTAATTTCCTTATTATTTATTGCAGAAAGGAGCAGGTTTTTATCCCAACATTTTAAGCAGCCTTATATCCAGTTCAAATAAGTTTTTCACACAGCAGCCAACTTTTGGTACTGATATTACTATAAAGATATCAAATGAAGTTCAGTGCTGACAAATGCAGGTGCTACACCTGTAAAATAATAAACAAAACCACAAATACTAAATGGGTGACAACTGGCTGGATGGCAGCACAAGGATCTGGGGATCTTGCTGGATCACAGACTCAATGCAAGTCTGCAGTGTGATGCAGCTGAATGAAAAGTGAAATGCAATTTTGGGCTGCATCAATAGGAGCATTAGGTACAAGACACAGGAGGTGATAGTGACCCAGACTTAACCCAGACTGGTTAGGCCACATCTAGAGTGCTGTGTGCAGTTTGAGCTCCACATTTTAAAATGGACATGGATACATCAGAGAGGATTCAGAAGCAGGCAAGAAAAATGACAAAGGACAAAGAAAGGAAGTCATATGAGGAGAAGCTGAAGGAAATAGGCATGTTTAGCTTTCAAAAATGGCAATTAAGAAGGGACATTATAGCAATCTTCAAATATCTGAAGGGTTGTCATAAAGAAGAGGGAGAAGACTTCTCTTACTGCAGAGAGCAGAGCATAGATAAATGGCTTGAAGTTGCAGAAAAATAGGTTTAGATTGGATATCAGGAAAAACTTAACTGTTAGAACAGTGAGACAGTGGACAGCTGCCTAGGGCAGATTTCCATCTACGGAGATGTTCAAAAAGAGGTTGGAAAAGCATTGGTCAGGGAAGATCTAGAGACAGTTATGCCTGAACTCTGTAAATAACAACAATAAGAAGCTGAGGAGCCTTTCTCCCTACCTCTTCCCAGCCAATCTCTGCCACGCACACATATGATTTTCATGATATAAGACTTCGCCATTCCCTCACTTTCCAGTGATGCATGCTAGTATGCTAGTCTACTTGGAACAAGTTGAGTTCTCACTATGGTTCCAGTTTAAAACATAGTTTCATAGTTGGTAGGGTCGGAAGGGACCTGAGGACATCATCTAGTCTGACCCCCTGCCATGGCAGGAAAGAGTACTGGGGTCAAACGGCCCTGGCCAGATGTTCGTCCAGCCTCCTTTTAAAGACCACCAGGGTAGGAGCCAGCACTTTTTTTGGAAGTTGGTTCCAGGTCATAGATGCCCTGACAGTGAAATAGCGTTTCCTAATCTAGCCTGAAACTACCCTCCACTAGCTTGTGTCTGTTGTTTCTTGTAACTCCCGGGATTGCTCAGGGGAACAGGGACTCTCCCAATGCCTGCTGGTCCCCCTTGACTAGTTTGTAGACTGCCACTAGATCCCCTCTCAGCCTTCTCTTTTGGAGGCTGAACAGGTTCAGGTCCCTCAGCCTCTCCTCGTAGGGCCTGCCCTGCTGACCCCTGATCATGCTTGAGATGTATCTGTGGATGCACGACGAGGTATGGTTGGCCTTCCTGACCTCATCCCCACACTGTCGGCCCATGTTCATTGTAGCATCAATGATGACTCCAAGATCCTTTTCTGTCCCAACACTGGCGAGAGGGGAGTTCTCCAGCCTGTAGGTGTGCCGCTGGTTCTTCCTCCCCAGGTGCATTACCCTACACTTGTCAGTGTTGAACCCCATCCTGTTCTCTTTGGCCCACCCCTGTAACCTATCTAGATCTGCTTACAGCCTGTTCCTTCCTACTAGCATGCTCACTTCACCCCACATCTTAGTGTCATCTGCGAACTGGAACAGGGTGCTTTCTACCCCCTCGCCCAAGTCACTGATGAAGATGTTGAACAGTGCGGGCCCGAGGACCGAGCTCTAGGGAACCCCACTGCCCACATCCTGCCAGGTCGAATAAGACCCGTCCACCACCTCCCTCTGGGTGAGGCCCTCCAGCCACTTAGTGACCCATCTGACCGTGTAGGCATCAACACCACTGTCGCCTAGTTTCTTACTGAGAATGGGGTGAGAGACCGTGTCGAAGGCCTTCCTGAAGTCCAGAAAGACTATATCCACTGCGACACCTGCATCCAAGGACTTGGTGACCTGGTCATAGAAGGCCACCAGGTTGGTTTGACAAGACTTGCCCCTAGTGAACCCATGCTGGTTGCCCCTGAGCATAACTTCCCTCACTGGCCCTTCCTGGACATGTGCCAGGATAATTCTTTCAAAAAGCTTCCCTAGGACTGAGGTAAGACTCATGGGGCTATAGTTTCCAATTGCATTATAGGCAAAAAACCCACATTCATTAAAATATTTAGTCATATGGCAATATGACTTTTAAAAGAATTTGCCAAAATTAATGGTGGCAAACATAAAAATGAATTTGAACAATTATCTCTCCATAATTCTACGTGAGAGTCTTTGCTAAAAATATGCTACAAAATGACTTATAGTAGATGTAATAACAGTACAACCTTGAAAACTGGTGTAAAAAAATTTCAACTGCCAGCATGTTAACAGCCATTTAATATATAAGGTTTCTTGATTGGACACTTTGGGCAGTAATAGCAGGATTCCTAAGCCACTTCTGTGGCACAAACCCAAATTTAGCTACTTTCACCCTTTTAAAATGTCATTTCAAAACACCACAATGAATCAAGTCAGTGTTTCCTAATTGCTTACATTTATTATAATCGGATTCATTTCCCCAAGTACTAATTTAGCCAGCTATTATTTATTTATTTTTTTGGAACGGCAGCAGAGATCTGCTGCTTGACCTATTATACTTGGCAAATTCTTTGTTTTCTTAACAGGAAACTCAAGAAATTAAAAGTGAAATTTCCTCCTCTTTAGATTTGGCAACAGTTCCCCAGATTTTCCATTTAGCCTAAATTAATAGGGTTTGGTAGAAAACCAAGCTCAGTTTTCATAGTCTATTTCAGACAGCAATCTGATACTTTAAAAATATTTTGTTTGGCCAAATTATATACTTTATTCAAAGCAGCACATATTTCCTCATTTCTTCATCACTTCTTGGTGATGGCAAAACTGATCAGGTAAAATACACTCCTATCTTCACATGTTAAACTGTCCCTTAATATGAAATATAGCAAGTATTGCATTCAGTTCTGGACAACACATTATCAAAAGCATCCTGACTTGCTGGAATCAGGTCAAAGAACAACACAGAAGATTAGGGTGTGTGAGTGTATGTGTGTATGTGAATAGGTATGGAGACAAGAAAGAACTTGGTAACGGCCTAAAATGATTTGAACATGGGACTGAAGGGGAGTACTTGAGTGCAAGACTAGAGAACATTTGGGTGGATTATATTTAGGACTAAAGGAATAAAATCAGAAAAATAAAAAAATTAGTATCAGGAAAAATGTACTGCCAATGAGATGTGTTAAGCTGTGTGTGTAATGCTTTTTGGACAGGAAGAGGAAGCTGCAACTCTGGACTCTGATCCTCCCTCCTCCTGAAGCTTAGCAGTAGGAAATGTAGGGAATGATTTTGCACTGGTCAAGAGATCTAATAATATGACAGAACTTTTCCTTTCTGACTTGTGTGATTATTGTGACTGAGGCAGGGGTCTGGGGAGAATTAGGAGATGAGTTTTGAACATGCCATCAATTGCTGCACATGCACAAAGTCATTAAATTTAATGAGTGTACATGCATTCAATGGGAGTTACACCTGTACAATTGACAGCAAACCTATGTCTGTGGCTGCCTTTCAGACTTCCTCTATGATCTTGGTGAAGTCATATCCTCTAGTCTCACCTTCCTCATCTGTAAAACGAAAGCAATATTTTCCTGCCTCACAAGAGTGTTGCAAGGTTTAATTTATTAAAGTTTGTAAAGCAATTTACAGGTGTGTGATGGGAAGTGCTATGTAGGAGCAATGGCATTTTCAAATAAACTCCCATGTTCTTCTAGGAATCCTCAGTAACTCTTTTTCTTTTTGGAATATTTAACTGATTAGGACCTCATTGCCGGAGGAAAACAGTTTTAGTTTTTTTAATTCCATGAGCTGAGATCTAAAACCAGGGGTGTAATCTGGAAGATAACAGTCAGGATAAACACCACTTCTTGTCCTTTGCCCATCACCTCCACTGCTAGAATTCCTGAATCCCTTGACACTACTCCTCCTACTGGTGGATGACTAGGAAGTGGCAAAGCCCCAGGAATTTCTTGCTGTTGCACTAAAGATATGGCACCATAAGGTTCCCTTTCAAGCCTTCCCAATACTTATTTCTCCCCTTCCCCCCACAAACCATGTTTTACTGTTTGAATGTTAGTAACTTGGAAACATTAGGCTATCTGGATCTGAGGCTAGGTCTATAGCTATGTGTGCTTGTATACATGTTTTATATTATGAGATGTACAATTGATTGCAAATGAACAAATAATACATGTGCCAGACACCCACAATATTTTCAGATGTTCAAGCAATGTCATGCAAGTTATTCTGAATTCCTTTTACTGCTATGGTGTATGTGGCCTCTACCTATAGGCAGAATCAAGCTGTATTTAACCTTACAAACCTTATGTTTATATGCTTTGCAGTATTTGATATAAATGTATGTTTGTATGATATAGTAGTACATCAACCTTATAGTACAAGCCCATTGTTTCACCTGTGAAGTACCAAGATAACAACTGGGGCTAATTTGAGTTAATTGCCATTCATGCTGCATATGTAAAAGACTGTTCTGATGCTAGTCAAAGCCCAAGACAATCAGCACTGAGACAAACCCATCCTCTGTTTTCAGCCTAAGTGAAATAGGCTGACAGGAGAATTTGTAGGAAGCCCTGACAGGAAGGTCGGAGGCAGCAGCTGTTTTCTAGCCTGTTGAGCTGAGCAGAAGCTACATTTTTAAGTTTAAGATGCAGGGTAACATCAAATTGATGTTCTGATATTTCCTTTTGTGTGTTTATTCTTATATCTCTGTCTGTATCTCAACATACGGTTATTGATTTCTTATGACTGCTCTTGTTTTTATAATAAATCTCTTTGTTATCTTTTAGCACTTATTTAGAGTCAGTGCTCAGTATGATTCCATAGCATCTGACCACACAGGCAGGCCTCTTCTACAGAAAAGGGGGGTACAAGATTTTTGAACAGATGATCAGATAAAGGCAATGGCAGAGGTCAGGGGTGTGCAGTGGTGCAGTTGCATTACCTTCTGGTTCCTGGTCCACCCAAAGTTTAAAACACACTGGGCGCATCTATATGTGAAATTAATGTGATGCAATATATGCTGGCATGTATTGCACTAGAGTTTATTGCTCCCGGGTGCAGCATCTTCATGTGTGCATGGGACTGCAGCATGCTGAGCTAGGTCGGAGCAGCCCCAGCTGGCAGAGAGCCCCGGGGAGTCAGCCTGCCAGCTGGGGGCTGCTCTGCCCTGGCTCAAGATGCTGTAGAGGGGCTGGCTGGGGCACAAGGGTGATCCAGTGTGGGACTAGCTGGCAGGCAGCCCTCACATTGAACCACCCTCATGCCCCCGCCAGCCCTGTCAGCATCTACATATTTGTTGCTGCACACTAAACAACGCTGCTGTAGGATAGTGGTGGAGTTAATGTTTCCTCTAGCAGCATTAATTAGTTTCTCATGACCTAATAGGGCTGCATGTGTAGATACTGAGACTTTACTGCAGAGCTAATAAGACAGCTCTACAGTAAACGTCTCATGTAGATGCGCCCGCTATCTTGCAGTGGCAGCAGCATTTCTATTCAGGCAGCAGTGAGGGATTCACTTGACTTTGTGGCTCTTTATAATCCACCTGATTCCTTCTTAACTCTTTGTTCCACAGGTGTTACCAACCCTCTCTCTTTTTTTTTAATGGTCTTAATTAAAATACCTAGTATTTTAAGAGAATACTTAAAGAAAGAATACCTAGTAAAGGTATTCTTTCTTCTGCAATTCTGCTGTTTGTTGGCTGTTCCTGGTAAAGTAGCTACTATTTCACAGCCCTGCAGACTGTTTTTAACTTTAGCTAAAAACATTAACTCATGTGTGGAAACATTAACTCAGGTGAACACAAATTCAGGTGTAGAAATAACTTGCTATGGATGTACTGTCAAGATGTTCAAGAAGGCGTGATTTTGTTTTATGAATCCAAAAGAGATGTACATTTAATTCTAATAACTACAGAACTAAAGAAACAACATATTTTGATTATTTTTGCTTAGTTTTTGTTTCTAATACTTAATGTATGATACAGCAAATTAATGCATATTCCATTCCAATAAATTTGTATTTGTTTTTGCTTCAATCTTAAACTGAAAAATATAACTTTACAACCCTAGTATATTAGTAAAGCTTTCTTTTTACCTAAAGAGAAATATACGTTGTGTCATATGCAATGATACCCCACACCATCTGCACGCCCGTGATGGCTAGAAAATTATATTTAGAGATTTGCTTTTAAGCATTGGCTTGTAGGTAGAGTAGATATTGCATTTAGAACAATAGTCCAGGAGAATGGCAAGGGTTAATTAGTGTCTAAAAGCCTCTTTGTGACAAGGTTTCACGTTCTCAGCCTTCCTGTCGGAAGCTAGCAGACAGACAAATTGGGGAAACTGAACACATGTACCACAGTGTTCCATAACAAAGATAAGGGAACCTACAGCATTGGCATTAGGTCACAGTGACCAGCTGCAAAACCCCTGGAATTTCCAGTTTTGGTGAAATGATCAAATTAGGAAGCTGGGCATGCTGAAATTAAGACACCGGTAAGTGACCAAATTAAGATGCATGTGTAACAGGAGGGACGGCAGGGTCGCCGTGCTAGCCCTTGCCGCCTCCTCTACTGTGCCAAGCTTCGGACTTGCACCCTCCTATTCTCGCCCGCCACGACTTTGCTGATAAGTGTTTTTGTAGGGAGGCTACCTCTCCTCCACTTGGCCACAGTTCTCCTGCTCTGGGTGTCCGGCGTGTCTAGGCCTTGCGGGCCTTCTCTATATGCCACCCTTCTCACCGGGCTCTTCCCCCTGCAAGGCTGCCCTTCTCACCGGGTTCTTCCCTGCAGGGCTGCCCTCTCACTGGGCTCATCCCTGCAGGGCTGCCCTCTCACCGGGCTCTTCCCTGCAGGGCTGCCCTCTCACCGGGTTCTTCTTTGGAGCTGGGGTCTGTACCACCGAACTCTGCGCCCTCACTGGGGCTGGGGTCCTCACTCTACCCTGAGTCCCCTATGAGGCCTCCTCCATCCCCTTATAGCCTCACCCAAACCACTGGTGTTAAACAAACTGCAACATAAACTCAAGCCTCTTGGCTACAACTCAAACCTAAGCCACCTGGCTGTACCAACATTGCTCAGCCATCTTGGAGCTGCTACCCTTTACTCTGCAAGCAGTACCTGCAGTCAGGCTTCTCTTCGCATCATGCTCCAGGAGCTTCTCTCTCTCTCTGGCAGGGAGCTCCTTCTGTCTTAGATGCCAGTCAGGAACTGCCTCTGGTCTCAGCTTCCCCCCCTTGTAAGAGCCAGGTCTTGCCTCTTATAGCCAGCTGACCGCTGGCAGGTGTGAGTTGTTTTCTGCCTCCCGTTGCCCTGGCAACCAGTACCTGAGGAGTCTTCCGGGCTCTCTCAGTAGCAGGCACCTTAGTGTCCTGCTACACACCTCCCCGCTTAAGATTTCAACTCACCGAGGGAGATCTTCCTAGGTGTTGCGTCCCGCTGTGGTTTTCATCGGCCTTTCTTCTGGCACCCGACAACTCAAATTGCTGGAGGCGGAGGTTTTCAGGCGCCTCCTCCTCGCCTTTTACCCAGGGCACACCATGTGGGATTTATTGGGAGTTACCCTGCCGCAGGTAGTCCCCCCACATTAGCCATCCCTGGTAGGGTGCACTTCAGGCCTCTCTCTTTTCCCCCTCATGGGTCCCAGATCTCCTCTTCTTTTGGTTCCTTGTAGCAAATCCCTCCTCTCCTTCGTTTCCTGCCAGTCCCTGAGCTTTCCCCAAAGCTCCCACTGCACCCTAAGTGCTCTCCTCCCTCCAAAACTCTATTTTTCCCTGGCCCATGGATCTTCCCCCAGGCCCTGTATATACCTTTACAAAGGCTACTCCCCCGACTCTGGCTTCAACTATTTTTTTCAGGGTCCACCATTTAACTTGCCCCGGGAGGTTACTCACATAAACATATGGCCTCCTTCCTCCCCTTTGATCTTCCTCCAGCCGGATTACCTTTAGTGTTGAGGGTCCCTCTGCCTCCTTAGGTTGGCCTGCAGCCCATGTCCAGTCCAGTCTCTGCTGTTGTGCAGGGATGGATATCTCCTCCTTAGGGTGGGGCCTGAGCCGTCTTTCTCCTCCCCCCTTGAGTTCCCCGGGGTTTTGGCCTCTCCTATCCATTTCAAGCCTTTGGAGGTCTCTCTTACTCAGAGCTACTGCCTCTCCCTCTCTCTTGGAAGCTGCACCTGTCCTATCAGAGGCCCGTGCCCTCCTCAGTCTTTGGCTTTCTCGTTTTAGCTCTCCCCCACTTTAAGTGGGGCCAGGGCAGCTTAGGTCACCGTTCTTGCTTCTCCCCTCACTTGCTCACTGTCTTGCACAGCTGCCCTATTCCCCTTGCCTACCTCACTCTGGGGTGCCTGTTTTGGTACCACCTGTACGCCCATCTCATATCTGCTGGCCAGTCTTTCTAAATTTTTTCCCAAACAGTTCAGTCCCTCTGCATACTGGCTTGCCCAGTGACTCCACTTTTGTTCGAGGTACCTGATCACTGTGGGGATACTCTCTTCCCCCATTGTTGCCGCCCGGGTCTCCAGAGGTCCCTCTGTCATTGTAGCCTTTTCTTGCTGCTCTATTCCCCTTTTCTTCTGGGATCTTTCTATCCCAGTATTCTTGTGGGTTTCTTGGTCTTTCTGTTCCTTTAGATATATGGTCCTTGCCGTCTCCACCCATCTCTCCATCTCCATCACAACTCCCTTCAAGACTTCCAGCTCTTGCAACTGCTCCTGACACTCCCTGTTGGCCCTGGATGCATGTTCCTCCAACTGTAAACTTATTGCCGCCAGTCTCTCTCTTCGCATCTGAGCGACCGGTTCCAGCTGCTGCCTGAGGTCTGCTTGTAACATCATCTCCCTGGCTGTGCTCTCTTCTAAACGGGCCCTCAGGGACTGCATCTCTTTCTTGAGGTGGTCCTTATCCTGTTTCACCTCCTGCCATTGAGCCCGCCACTTTACCCTGCCGCAGGTAGTCCCCCCACATTAGCC
>NW_005842044.1:0-22604 GCF_000455745.1 Alligator sinensis
CTCCTGGGAAAGCAAATGTCTGTACATGCTGGCAACACAGGCTGGTCATGGGCAGTCTGGGTTAGCCACTTAGGGCTGCCCTATGCACTGCTGCCATCTGTTGCCAGGTAGATTAATAGAGCCTTGCGAGCATATTGAGACGTGTGCCCAGAGCTCCCCCACTGCAAGCTGTCTACTCTTCAAGGCCCCAGCGTTCAAATGTCTGTACACATGGATCTGGGTAGGTTTTTCTACCATGGGAACAAACTTGAGAGAATTCTTCCAGATAATTTGAATGTGTGTACACAGCCTAAAACAGACTGAGAACTCTAGATCTTAAAAGTAAAACACAGAGGAGACGGGAAGACAAAAAGATGCTGCGGTTGCATTTAGTTTTAAGGTTCTCCAACCGTCCACATAAAGGTATGTTAGATGCTATATGGTCAGAAAACTTGCATTGATGATAGATCCTTCCACCAGTCAGGCCAAAGAAATAAGGTAAACATGCACACAATATTGCTAGACCCGCTAGAAATTGGTCTCCTGTGGCACTCTCCTCTTGTAAACGCAGCAAGCGAATCCAAGTAGTTTGCTCAGGGCAGATGCAGGGAATTGCAATTCTTTGGAGGCTGAACTGAGAGAAATGCAAAGTCAGAAGAATAGAAAAGCTCTTAATGTAATGTTAGAAGAAGCCCAGTACAGTCTAAAGATTTGGACAGGGATTTCAGGAGACACTTGGTGTGGAAACCAATCTTTATCTGCATTGGCAGGCTAAGACAAGAGGATGTAGCCAGGTATGTCCATTTAAGTTGGGAGGTATCATAGAGTTATGAACCTTTTGCAACACCAAGCCAGATTCTCTGTGAGATAAACTGATGTTGCTCTGCTGAATTCAGTAGAGCTGTACTGATTTACATCAGCTGAAGAGCTACATGTTTGTGTGCATCGAGATTGGTACAGTATGTAAAAAGAGAATTCAAACCAGGATGCCAAATTCTGCTCCAGCCTAACTAAAGAGAAGAGCACTGTGCAAATCTAAGGCCCCCAGCCTGAAATACCCACTGCATGAATAGGCAGCCGTGCCTATGTGAGGTCCCTGCTGCAGTCAGTGTTGCTCTACGCGGAGCCTGCCAGGGCAGAATCTGGCCGGCAATATTAAGAGTTCAGACAGGAGAGTTGCCTGTGCTGGCTCTAAAGTTGTTAGAAATAGAGTGGCCCCCACAGAAATGCCTGTGAGCCTCTAAAGAAAAGCACGGAGCGATGCATAGATAGCGAGGTAACTAATTTTAGCAGCTGTATCTGTTTAATTGAGACGCTTACCAGAGCATGACTGCAGGACTGAATAGGAGCCTGGAGGAAAGTGGGTAATCGCTCAGCTATGAATTGCAAATGTTTCAAAGCTTAATTCTCATTTGGGTAAGTTCTGCCTGGTACCACAAGGGCTTTGTGCTGCTGCCATACCACACAGACCTTCCAGCACTGGGGACCAAGTTTTCTACTGGTGCAAGAGAATATATCCTGCAGTCGGGGCCTGGGAGGTCCAGTGAATTATTACTGAAAGGAAATATATAAGGGACTATAAAATATCTTACATTTTCAGAACAGTACATCATAACTTAAAATGCAAAGATAAACATTTCCAAAGCTGTTCAGGAGCTCTGGACACCCATGTTCAAAGGACAAGTTTAGACATAATTTTTGTGAGTGTCTAAAATACTCGAGTCTGCAAGTCCCACTGTCAGTCAACTGGAGTTGGATACATATGGACCTCCTTTGGCATGGCTGAAAAATCCACTTTAGAATCCAACCCCCTTAATTATCTTTGAAAACCTCAGCCACATTTTTGTGCAGTGTACATGTTTGCCATGCTTTGTCTCTCTTACTAAAAGATATCCTTCCTCCTGACATCTTAGCTTTCCTCTTTTTAGTACAACCCTGAGTGAACCGATGTTTCTAATACCGAACTTGCAGAGAGGCACAGATAACAGAGTGAAAGACAGATCTGATTTAGAATTACATTAGGTGGCTGTCTCTGAATTCATCATCTTTCTTATATAAAAAATTAACATTCTCTAATTATTGCAGTAAATGCACATTTATCTAAATCACTTTTCTCTGTAATAAGGTGACATTGCTGTCCAGCTGAGAACCGAATATAACCTCTATCAATGAGTGTGTCTTTGTTATATATATATCAGTGTATGTCTTCAGTGAAATATATATTCATATGCACATATGGTACATGAAATGCTGCATATTGCTTCCATGTTTAGTAGCAGGGTGTTGAAAGCAGAGATGTGAACATACATCTGAGTTAGGGGAAATTTATAGCTTGTCGTCAAAGCACAACAAAGTATAATGCAAGTCAGCATTGCTTATAACACAGAACTATCTGGTTTTCAGGCGGGCACCCAAAAATTGAACCTACATTCATTTAAGTTAGCAGCATTAGCAGTTATACTGAAGTGACAGTTTCGTTTTGTTCAGCTATTGAACTGAGCAAAATGTGTCTCGCTGATCTGATTTTTTTTTCTTTAGAAAGTAGATCCTAAAGCTGACAAGTCAGAGACAAGAGCTCAGAACACACAAGTTTTGTATTCCTTACCCAGTTTTTAAATAAAAGTGGAGTCTATGCCAAGAGCTCTTTTTTTTTTTTAAACCACTCTGAGCATGTATCTTATCAGCAATACTATTGCACCTCTTTAAACTTTGCAATAGTCTGCTGTCCGAGGCATGTCCAGTCGCATCTTCCATTTCCGCCCGGTGCACCAAAGTGGTGCCTGATTATACAAACACTCATAATTAATGGTGCTAGGCTGTCAAAAAGTGAACAAAGTAAACCAGCATGAGTCTAATGCTTCCTGATTCATGAACATCTATTATGCACAGTTGTTGAAAAGGACTGTTCTGTTGGGAGTAGTGAACAGACCATTTTGCGGTGAAGAAAAACGCTTCTTCGTATCAGGCCGCTTCCGAAATGCTGAAAATTGTAACTTCTTCTTGAATGAGCAGCAGAGAATTTCGTTCTGCTTTTATGGAGCTTAGCTTGTGTTTCACCTTCCAGTCTTCTGACATACTGAGCCGATGACTGGTCTAATAACGACATGATATTAGTTAATCCTTGTGGACCATGTAGTGATAATTCAGTTTAAGAAATAATTCAAGATTTAATGAGGATCAGCCAAAAACCAATGTTAAACTTCCTTGTGGTTATAGCAATAAATTAAATGTGGGTATTTTCTCTCCTTTTTTTTTTTTTTTTTTTTGTAATTGGCCCTCTTATCACATCGCTCAGCATTATTTCTGGCATCCTAAGACATGCCAGGTGATTTTTGATGGCTTGCATGTTGGATTCATACTGAAGTCTCTTTATGCAGAGGGATGCTAAGAGGAGGAAGAAAATCCTACCACTCACAAAGAATCCAGCAAAAGAAACAGGCTGGTCCTTCCAGGTGTTATTTCTATCTAAAGACAGATTCAGCTTCACATAAGCCAGCTTGCAAGCTGATAAAACCACTCTTCAGTGTTTTAACTGGTGATAAAGACTCTCCAAGTGAACTACTAAATCGGTCTCTAGTCTACATCAATAACACTTAAAAAGAAAGAAAGAAATAGGCCGAGTTCTGAATTCTTACTGAAAGCCAACTGAAACATGAAAATCCCGTGTTTCATCTTGGATTATTTGAAATATTTACTGAGGGACATATATTTGAATGGGTTTTCTTTCTCAGCACCTTCTCCTCTCCCTTCTCTCCCCCCCTCCATTTTCCTGCTGTTTTGGGACATGGAAAGGATTAAAGATTCAGAGGAAGGGCCAGGGAAGAAATCTGGCTCTGTTAATCAATCTCATTGGTAATGAGGGCCAGCTGGTGACCACAATAAATTAATAAGAGCAGAGTAGCTTTGCCTTGTGGGAAGTCCAGAGATCTGGGAGTAAGAGCTGTGGGTTTGGTGTGTTGTCAGTGTGGTTATTGTATAACAAAGGAAAAGTTTCTTTTCAGGAGGGAGCTTAACTCAAAGAAGAGTTAGGGAGGGTTGTCCCTCTCTGCCTATATAGGATTATAACTACTTGCTCCTGCATGAGAAGTGTAAGATCTTTGCAGATCTAGTCCTGCTGCAGCATGCAGGCAGTGGGGATGCTAGTTTAGCTCCGTTTTGAAGCATGGTGACTACTTGTTCTGAGCTAGATGTGCCAAGTCACAGCTAGGATTGTGCTGCAGCAGTGCATTCAACTCCAATGCAGCCCTGTGCTTTGAGAGCCCCCAATGACTCCTTGGTTTAGTTTTAGTTTTTTTCCTAACATCTATAGCTTGCTTTATGCTCCTGCTCTGGTGGCAAAACAGACTGAACGATGAGGGTGAATTTCCAAGTCCCCATCTCCTTGCCAACTCATCTTTCGCTGATGCTTTCATAATTTTCTATGTTCCAAAGCAGTACAACTGCTTAAAAGAAGGGGCACCTTTTGGCATCCGCAGCATGGTGAATGATGCCTGTGCTTTAAGAAGGAAAGCAACAGTTTATTGATCTTAGATGTGTGCTATACATTACACAAATCCCTATTGCAATTTTATTGTAAGCTCATTCTCTTCCTTCCCTGCTGCTCTTTCTAAGACATAAAGAACACTATGGTCTGCAGGGATCAGATAAAAGGAAGTTTGAGGGGGGCGGTTATTTATGAGCAGGATCATGCAAAAGCATATAGGTAAGGCAAAGAACAAACAGGATTAAATGCCCATTTCAAATACAATTTGAAAATCCTTGATGAGAAGATCTTTTAAGATCCACTTTCGTCTCCTGACCGTTTGCCTCTCGTCAGCCTTGAGTAACAGATTGCTGGTTACGGAGTGGGAATAGGCAGAGAGGGCCATGCTATAATGCTGAGTATTCTGGTTGTGCATCACCCTGTCTAATGTATAAATTCTTGAGATGAACAGTAATTTCATTCTGAATAACGAGGGGAAATAAATGTATCTTCATCCGTATGCACCTTTGTAAATCCCACCTTCCCAAGACAGCTGCTAATTCCAGAACAATATATAACATGTGCCTCTTCTAGCTGCAGGTTCAGTTGCTCCATTACCCCTTGCTGTGTAGCATGCACATGACTTGGTGGCACTAAAGCTACAGCAGCAGGATCTCAGCCCAGGTACCACCACAGGGGCGTAAGCAAAGATGTTGGTAAAAGGGCCTCCCTGTGTGAATTTTAGATCCAGAGGCCTTGCTGTCAGGATAATGGGATACACTTCTGTGATGTTGAGAGAAACAGGAGGGAAGGACCAAGATTAGTAATAATCCTGGTGCTGATGTTGCCTTTATATAGGTCCTGGCATGAAATGTCTCATGGGCAGCATATTCCATCACTGCCTAACACAAGGTTTCTTGTACCTGCAGGGTTTGGTGTTGGTCGCTATCAGAGGCAGAAGGTCCAACGTCATGGGTCAGGCACTTTGTTAGCACAGATATAAAATGGCCTTACCCCTCTGCTTGGTCCTTGACGTATCAAAGGAACTGCATGTGGGTATTAGGAGCAAAGTTAAAATGCATCCTGAAATCTTGTCTAGGTCTCTCCTAACTACACAGTTGATTCAACAAAAGTTGACCCACAAAAAGCCTTGCTCATCCACAACAAGATGCACTTTTGATGAAGTTTTCATTGTTTCTTTAGGAGCAGTTATTGCATTCTCCTGTACCTAAAAGGGATATTCAAAATGTCTCACCCCACACTCACAGACAGCACTGGTGATCAGCAATCCAGTAAGAAAATGGAAGAAACCACTTAATGTGTAAGCACCCTTGAAAAAAAAGAAAAATTTCCAAGCCTGTTCTAAGCCCTTGATTATTCAACAGAGAATTGCTGGGGAAAAACAAATGCTTCCACTGTCTTGTTCTGTGCGGGTCTGTCCGAGCCTTGCAGTACTGATTGCTCTTGCTCTCTGCATTAAACGAGAGAATTGCATAAATAAATATTGGCAGCCCTCAGAGCTGCTTCTTTATCCAGAGCCTAGCAAGCAAACAGCTGTGATTATGCCAGCTTTTCCAAATGATCATGCCCTTGAGGAGCTTGTTCAACAGCTCCTTGTAGTTCTAATTACAATATATTCTCCCCTGAGTCAGACAGGCTAGAATATAGTTGAAACACAGCGGATTTATAATAGAGATATGCTGGTACTAACATCCCCTTCTCACCTCTATATACCGACATACCCCCTGCACCTAACCTCACCACTTTCTTTTTCTTTTGTGGGGAGCAGCACAAGACAATATTGAGTCTAGCTTCGGTATGCAGTTACTTTTATGCTCTTCCACCATCAACCTGACACAAGCTCATTCTTATACCCCACACGGAGCCCATCATACTGTTGTAGCTCTCCTGTGGGATCCTCCTATAAAGATTCTTCCCATTTTAAAACCAGGCTAACATTTGGCTTTTAATGTATTGGTATTTCAGAGGATGGGGAGCTTATATTTTAAGAAGGTTCATTGCATGTCAGGGAAAGGTGCATTCGATGGCAGAGTGTAGGTGAGGCTGGGACGATATGGTGATCCGTAGTTGGCTTTCATGTATTTCTGGTGCAGTAGGACACTTGGGGGCGAAGGGCAGTGTCAAGGCCAAGCCATATTTGTGCATTGCTCTTCTCATCATTGTGATGTGCCGATCGCAGTCACGTGAATAATCTGGTCTCTGCCTTTGTGACCGACTCAGTTTTACATCTCTGACTAATGCAGCAAGCTCAGTGAAGTGTGCAGGACGACAGTGATGGCAGAGAGGTTGCTGTAGCAAGTGGAAGAACACTTTGAGCCCTACCCTCAATTTGTGTAGTGTGGATTTACGCCATGATCTGGCTCCTATTCCCCCTTTCCTGAGGTAGCTTGATGGTGCATGTGGCTAACTTTTCAGATGATGCCTTTAAGAGCAGAGGTGGGCAAAAGCAGCCTGTGGGACGGATGCGGGCCGCCAGGCCATTCTATCCAGCCCGCGGGGCCCCTAAAAAATTTAGAAAATAAATATTTATTTGCCCCTGACTACCTGTCATGTGGCCCTTGATGGCTTGCCAAAACTCAGTAAGTGGCCCTCTGCCTGAAATAATTGCCCACCCCTGTTTTAGAGGCACGTGCTGGATCAGTGCTGTTTTAGTGAAGTAGAGAAAGTCTGAGAAGATTCGTGCCAGGTCTCTAGAATAATGAGGCACGTGATATGACCTGCTGACACTACTGGCTATCAAGGCCAATTTAGAGTCAGTCACTGGTCAGCATAGGAGGACCTGGTGGCTTTGACCTTAGAGATCTCAGCTGTAGTCAGAGGGTTATTATTAGGTGAGGAGGACTCCAAAGCTTTCAGATGGAATAGCATGGTTTTAATGGAAAACAACAGCAGGGGAGAGAGGGAAGCCAAGCAAATTAAAAATACGCACCAGCACTTCCATCTTTTATCTTAGCTCTGGGGAGAGCCTGGAGCCAAGGAGGCTGATGGTTAATCTGTCAGGAAACGCTCACCATCCTGGTAAACTTCCATAATAGAAGTTTGAGGGGCTACTCTTTTATGCTATGTATAAAGCCACCACCTACTATGTTTATAGCCAGGAGATTCCCTTTTGAGATCTTTATGCCTTTCATCCCTAGGGGCTGGCTTAATGCTCACTTAGATCTCCGTCCTTTATGTTCTGCTTCAATATGACACCTTAGCTTTATTCCAGGTCATACGCTGAGCCACAGATTGAGCTTCTTCCTATAAAATGCCACCTGCAATTCCATTCTGTCCTTTGCGAATCATACCCTGCCTTTCCATGCGTCTGGCTTGTTACTCTCTCTCTCTCTTCTTTCTTTCTTTCCTTTTTTTTTTTTTTTTTTTTTGCTATTACCTGCTTTCCTACAATAGATCACTTGTTTGAAGATCTTGTGACTGAGTTCCCCATCTACCCTCTACATCAAGCAATTCTTGGCCTTATGTAAGTTTTTTTTTCCTTTAATACAAGGTTTCTGAGACCTCTAAGTTCTTCTGCTTGTATAGCAGCAGCTACCTTAATTCTTACCATCAAAGAATGGGAAGCAACAGACTGCAGCAAAATTAAGCTTAGCAATTCACGGGAGCCATTCAGTCCCTTGCAGAATCAGGCCTTTAATTGTTGTTAGTGCAACAAAGTGATTAAAGACCAGAACACCTATTAGCCCATCCTGCTGATCTATTCTGTTCTGCTGGGAGACCATTTAAAACTGATTTACCTTTTGCACCCCCCAGTATGACCTCAAATGAGCTGGTGCTGGAGACATATCTGCACTTTTTATATCATAGATAGTTATAATGCTGTGCAATGGGCTGTTGGTAACAATCCTATTCAGAAATGCAATTCAGAGTTCTACGATCCATCAGAAAGGACATTTCAATCTCAGGTTCCTTCCCCGCATAAATATGGTCAGCCTCCAGTGTCCTCTAGAAACCTTCTTATCATAAAATTGGCTGGGATTCTTTCATTATATATATATATATATATATATATATATATGCTGACATCTTATTGAGCTACTGGCATTATCTTTCTTAACTCTGGGAATGATCGTACTAAATTCTATTTAATTGCAGACATGATCTGAACTATGACCCTTTGTATCAGGTACAGAGCTTTCAAGAGAGATGCTCAAATTATATTTGTCAAAGCAAAGATTCAATGAATTCAGGTGGGTTTTTTTCTTGTCCATGAGTCACTCAGGGATTGTTCCTGGATCACTATCCCTTCATTTTCTCTAATGCTGTTTCTTAGGCTCTTGTCTAGACATGCAAACTTAGGTCTCACCCTCTTTCCTTGATCCTACATACCTTCTGGAGGGTAAGGGGAAAGATTAAGCTTAGATAAGTTTTTTTTTTTCTTGATATCTTTCCAGAGCTGCTTGAGTGATTTTATTTTTCTCAATCACAGTTTTATCTTGGATTTGTCTCATGTACTTCCCCTTCCCCCAGTGCTCGGCACAAAATCTTCATAATACATTTAATGCCTGTAATGTTACCTTCTCTCTTCCTGGAGTTTGGGTTTTCAGTGGGCCCTGGGTGATATTTCATAAAACTTTTAAGTTACAGACTCTTGAAGGTGGTGGAGCAGCTCCAAATTATTTGATCTGAAATTAAGCAGGTACCAGAGTTTCAAGACATCCAGGCAGTAATAATACATTAGTGGAATCAATACTTTTATCATGTAAAGCAGGTCTGTCTGACTTTGAAGACCCTATGCCATGTCATGCTAATGCTTTCCCCTGCTGCACCCCCCGTCACGGTGCATTCCCTCACTGCTGCACCGCAGGCCACCAGACGGACAGCTCTGATTTCAAGGATGACAGGTCACAGGACATAAGGCTTTGTAATTGCTACCTGCTTTGGAAGTGTAGAAAAAATCCTGCAAGAAAAGTAATCTTCAAGTGAAGTTTGTGATAGCATATTTTCTCGTTGGCCAGTTCTGCCTAGTGGTTAAATGAAACAAAAATTTGTGTAAGTTTTATGGATATTCTTCTTTCTTCAATGGACTCATGCCCATAACTTTTGTGATTTAAAAAAAATTCTGCATCAACATAGCTTTTCTTATGGAAAATTGGTATTTCCTATAGCACCCCATGTCAGAGCAAGCAAAAACAAGAGTGGCCAGAGCAAAAAAAAAAAGTATTTGGTTTAATTCTTGTCTTTTTTTTTTTTTTTTTTTTGTAGTGAAAAGGATGCAAATATTAAATCTGACTAAAGGACAGACTAGGAAGATAGCAATAACGTTATTTTACTGTAACAAAGCAAATTTGCTAACCCGAAAAACATGTACTAGCATCAAGATGCCACGAAACAGTCTTCTGTAGCTTGGGACTCACAAACAAGGCAAGGAATATGCTAAGAGAAACACCGTATTTCAATCTTCCTGTGTTTGTGCAGTATGTCAGAAGGTCCTATGAGCAACAGTTATATTCTGTTTTGCCCTGGTGTAAGTGATGGCATAAAGTGCAAGACAATGGGGAATCTGATTTCCTATTGACTTGTCTACTAAAAATACAGATCTATGACCAAATTTGCCAGTCTATGCATGTGCCTTTAAGGAAAAGACACATTTCTTACTTGTTCTTATAGATAAAATCACAACCTGATGAAAGATAATAAGGAATTATCTTAGAAAGTTGCAAGACAATAATCTTTGGTTCTTGGCTGATGTCCAGCAGTAACTGGCACCTGGGTGAACACTAGGGCTACTGAGCAAGACATTTTTAGAAGATATTATTTCCTTCTTATATACTACACGGAGTTCTGTACTGAGACATTTAAATCCTAAAGTCTGTTTTTTTCTTCCTTAAGTTACCTTTTCATTTAAGTGTTAAGATTTCAAGTACAATTAGATATTGTGTCTGCATGATTACATTTTACTACTGTGTTCTGGTGCTTATTAGAGGTTATATAACAGATTATAACTTTGAGAAAAAAATGCCCCAAGGAACTGTTCCAACCATTTCTTTCCTGCGGGCATTTTGGTTATGAAACAAGGGATGAAATTCCAGAAACATAAAACCTGCTTGAACTTTTATTCTTTCCTCAAGCTGAACCCCCAACGTGCTAGATTTATAGTTCAGCTAAGATGACCTCCCTTAAGCTCCTTTCACTTGATGATAATGTCCCAAACGCAAGTTACTACACTAATAAGTCTCTTGGCCACTGGTGCAAATCTAAATAGACATTTCATTCATATAAAATGAATCCCCAGAATGCATTGTGCCTTGCTAGGTGTTGGATTTCCTTGTAAACCAGCACGAGGATGGGTAGAGAGCCGATGTCAATGGTTGAGCTAGTCAGCTTTATAACTGTAGGCAGAAAAAGTCACTGAGAAGCAAATGGTTAATGGGTATAGAGATGTGGGGGGATCACGGAGAAGGAAGGGAACAAGAACAATTTCAGATTCAGTGGGCAGGAATCCTGACATTTCAGGGCTGTGTAAGCCTGTTTGAATCTTTGCTTACCCCGATGAAGATAATTTTTTATAGTTATTCTCTCACTGGGGTCATTGAAATAAACATATTTTCTAGGATGTGCCTAAATCTTATTCCTTCTTATCACATAAGACTAATGTGCCCATAGATCTTTGACAGCACCCATTTAGAAGTTATATTTTCATAGTGACTGTACTGACAAAGAGACCCAAGCAAACTTGGAAAGAGATTTACCAGCCTGATGGTTTCTAAAGAATCATCTCAATGATAGAGGATATCCTAGATGGTCATACACCACATAGCCTGCTTTTTTTTCCCCAGAACTTACAGAACATGTTGCATATATGCAGCTGGTTGAATGTTGCAAGCAGCCAAATTCTTGCTGGCTTAGGTTTGAGCATATGGGTGCACTGTAAAAATCATTATTTATGCAAAATGGGTTTTTTGCAAAAACATTTGGAAAAGCGTCCTTCTTCCCAAGGGCATCTGCAAGCAATAAAGTCTGTCTACAAATCACTTTTTGTTATTTGTTCTTCTTCATTTGTTCTCCTGATTACAGTTTCCCTCGCCCAGAAAAAAATTAGGAGATCAATACTATCGCTGCTGATAACGAACAGAATGTTCTTAAAATGAACAGCACCCATAAGCAGAAAATTGTTTGTCAAAACTAATCAGTGTATTCTTATGAATAATGAAACTGCAGCAATCAAGTTACTTGAATGCCAACTTCCCAAAGGGAATCCTGTTACCTAATTTCTGTGCCTTGCAAACTGAGAAAACCCACTTGAATGCCACAAAAAAAGAGGTCATAAGAAATCCCAGAGTGTACGTTAAAAATATTCTACATCATGCTATTTGACTTATTTGGCCTTTTGCATCCATAGCAAATATAATGCTCTTTTTAGATCATGCAATAATTTCCCAAGCAAATTCAAGGAAGCTTCATCACTTGGTTGATTTAAATTGGAAAGTATATATTGAGTTCATGGGCAGAAGAATTCATGTACAATTAGAAACAACATTGCATTAGATTACCTGGCCTTTCACCATCTCTTGTTCTGACTTGGGTTAAAAAATGACCATTTGTAAAAGGTTTCATTTTGTGTTTACTTTTAATAGGTGATTGAAAGAAATGACCAGTTTGAAATAAAAAGTATTCCTCATTAGATTCATAGATGCTAGGGTCGGAAGAGACCTGAAAGGATCATCCAATCCGACCCCCTGCCAGTGGCAGGAAAAAGTGCTGGGGTCATGTGACCCCAGCCAGGTGCTTGTCCAGTTTCCACTTGAAGCCCCCCAAGGGAGGGGAGGGCACCACCTCCCTTGGAGCCCATTCCAGATTCTGGCAACCCTTACTGTGAACAAGTTCTTTCTCATATCCAACCTAAATCTGCTCTCCGTCAATTTGTGGCCGTTGTTTCCTGTTATTCCAAGGGGTGCTCTGGTAAACAGAGCATCTCCTATTCCCCGCTTCCCTCCCCCCCGGGGAATAAGTATACTGCCACAAGATCCCCCCTCAGCCTTCTCTTGCGGAGGCTGAAAAGGTCCAGGTTCCTCAGTCTCTCCTCATAAGGCTTACCCTGCAGGCCTGTAACTATACGAGTGGCCTCCTCTGGACCCTGTGAAGAAGGTTGTCCACATCCTTCTTGAATTGAGGCACCCAGAATTGGACTCAGTACTCTAGCTGCGGCCTGACCAGTGCCGCATAGAGGGGGAGCATCACCTCCCTGGACCTGTTCGTGATGCACCTACTAATGCATGACAAAGTCTGGTTAGCTCTGCTAATTAGTTTGTCACATTGGCAACTCATGTGCATCTTGGAGTCGACTAGGACTCCGAGATCTCTTTCTGCTGCTGTGCTGCCGAGAAGGTCCTCCCTCACCCTATAGGTGTGCTGGTAATTCCCTCTCCCTAGGTGCAGTACCTTGCACTTGTCCATGTTGAAGTGCATCCTATTATTCTCTTCCCACTTCTCTAACCTGTCCAGGTCCACCTGGATTTTGTTTCTTCCCATCAGTGTGTTTGCTTCACCCCATAGTTCAGTGTCATCTGTGAATTTAGACAGAGTGCTTTCCACACCCTCATCCAGGTCGCTGATGAAGATATTGAACAGCTCCGGCCCAAGAACCGAGTGTTGGGGACCCCACTGCCCACATCTTTCGAGGTCGATACCGACCCGTCCACCACCACTCTCTGGGTACAACCTTTAAGCCAATTTACCAACCATATGACTGTGTAATCGTCTATGGCACAACCACTCAATTTGTTTATAAGAATAGGATGGGATACCGTATCAAAGGCCTTCTTAAAGTCCAAGTAGGTGACATCTACCTCCATTCCTGCACTTAAGCTTTTAGTGACCGGGTCATAGAAAGAAACAAGGTTAGATTAGGAATCAGATTAAGTCGAGCATGTTGAGTAGATTGTATTCAGCAGAAATGTTTTGATTCGGTCTTCATAATCACTACAAACAATTCATTTTTATGCACTTCTGGAATTTGGCTAAGATTTAAATAACAGCACTGAGTGACCCAAGGTTATAAATTGCTTAGATTTAAGCCACGCATAAAATATGCAGTACCTCTAGAAGTAAATGGCAATGGAATTTATCAGTCTCATAATTCCACTGATTGATTTATCTGAGTTAAATGGTAAACCCCATGTCCTTTATGATACATGAATGCTAGTGGGTTTGTATTTGTCTCTACTGTTTTCGCTTTATATGTTACCCTTTATATGCCAACTTTCCCCAAAAAGTCACCAGGCAGATTCAAGATAACATAGCCTCATAAAAACCAGTGAAATAAGATATATACTTACATAACAAGCTGTCCAAGCAAACCCCCAATGTGACCTGGCTTGCTAAATGCTTGCCTGAATAAGAAGGTCTTGCAGTGCTTCTGGAAGATGTCCAGGCTTGGGCTGTGGCAGGCCGCAAGAGGAGAGAGTCCAAGAGCAGGGGAATTACTACTGAGAATGATTTCCCACGTTTTTGCCACATGATTATTTATTTATTTATTTATTTATTTATGTATTATTTGGATTTGATGTCCACTGGAACCATAACAGTATTTTGCCACGGTTATTTATTTATTTATTTATTTATGTATTTATTTGGATTTGATGTCCACTGGAACCATAACAGTATTGATCAGTTTTGATCAAGGGCTTTGATCCCTAAACCCTGCGGAGTGCAAAAGCAGGCAGGTTCTATGACCTGAGCTCTGGTGCATCTCAGTTCGGATGTCTTCAGCAACTTCCCTTTGCCGTTCATCAGTTCCTCTGGCTAAAAAAAGGGGAGGCAGGAACTATTTTAGTCTGAGTATATAGTCGCTAATTGGTTTGCAGGGTACAGCATTAACCAACCGTTGCAAACATGGGACAGTGATTGGGAGCTGGTTGGAGAGCTTTGCACTCTGTGACTGTTGCCACCATCTGCAGGCATGTGAAGGATAGTGATAAGACCTATGCTTTAAGAAGGGTCTAGATGTAGGCTAGGATTGTTCATGCCTTGAAAATAAACAGCATTTCCTAAAGCTCCTTATTGTTTTTTCTTGTGTTCAGATTTGGGGGAAAAAACAGATTTTTGAGATGAGAAGCTGGATGCCAGGTACCTTAACTGCTCTTTTAATTAAGTCTGCTTATGAAATGATATGTACTTGGCAGCAACAATATCCGCTAATTACAACTGCCTGTACTGAATTCATTACTAGATTGAATTACACAGGAACTAAATGTTCCTCTCAACATATTTTTTCCCTTTTTAATAACATAGTGAATCATGAATGACAATCTCCACGAAAACCCGGGGAGCCCAGACTGGGCTATATGTTGACGTCTATTAGAGATGGAAACACATAACTCTGGCACCTGAGTAACCCCTACATAATCCCTCACAATATTGTAAGCACCTACTTACACAGCATGGACTTTGGTGGGATTTACATATATACTGAAGTGCTTTGCTGAATCATCAAAGTTTTTAGATTGCTTGAGACTGATTAAAGTCACTTGCCCATCAGATGTTAAGCTGATGCCACATTCAGTATTAATTAAAAGGTTGTGCACTTTTCTAATTCTGTATGCTCAGAATCATAAGATTATAAAAAATGAGGGTTGGAAGGGACCTCAGGAGGTCACATCTAGTCCAACTCCCTGCTCAAAGCAGAAACAGCGCCAACTAGATCATAAAATTGTACTGCAATTGGGGGGGTTGTTAGTTTTCCATATAACCATGTTGAAATAATTCTTAAAGTAATAAAGTATTGATTGAGAAGGAAAATCAATGGGGTTGCCTAATTTCATGAATTTTCCAAAGGGTCATGTTTTAATGAAAATGTGTATTTCCAAGGTTTACCATATCCAAAGACTTGCTGTTAGAGAGGCACGCTTAACTGCAGAAAGAAATCCAATGACGGAGGCATAAAATAAGCAGAATGTGTGGGTGGACTCGGTGGGTGTGTATTTGCATGCGGGTGTGTGTACATACGTACAATCATACATACATGCATACATACAGACTTATATACATACAAAGGAGTTTCAAAAAGTAACGTTAATTTAGAAATGAAACTATTTTGTGTGCAGTGAGTGGAAAACTACACAGCAGTGGGTATCACTGATGGCAGTATTGTGGAATACACCCATCATTTATGGCTAGGTAGAAAAGTTGTGGTCTAGTAAATGATCATGGGACACAAAATGGTTTTATTTTGAAATTGAAACATCGAAACATTGTCATACATACATATATGCATATGCATGCGCATATATATATATATATATATATATATATATATATATGCATGCATTTTATATATCTAAAAGTGTGTGTGTGTGTGTGTGTGTGTGTGTGTGTGTGTGTGTGTATGGTTCAGCTATATCATTCTTGCCCTGAATGTGTTGGAGCATCAGCCCTATAATTTGCTAAGTTTCCTCTATTTGGGTTACCAGACCACAGCATGATGTGACCTTCTATGAGTTAATAACTCTGCTTTGCTGTATATAAGCAGTGAGTCAAACAAAGCATAGCACACAGACCTAGATTCTCAACCACCACCACAGAGTGAGCCACCCTATATGTATGAATAGCTACTGTACTTCCATAACTTCTCATTTTCATATCCATATATGCAATTCAGGTGATTCCCCATACAACTCGCAGTACAATTGCTCGAAGGTGTGCATGTATACTGGGCTCTTCACTTCGCAGCAGTGAAAATGGGACTTTGCAGCTGTGCACGCAATATAGCCCTTTCTGAATCTGGATGACAATGTTCTCTTTTGCAGGGCTTCAATAAGATTTGAAAAATGCCATAATTAAGACCATTAATCAGATAGGAAAGTTTTTACTTAAGCCCTGATCCAGAAGAAACTTTAAATACTTGCCCAAGTTAACCAGGTGAGAATCCTATAGATTTCAATGAAGTTACTTACACACATGCCTAACCTGAAGTATGTAAGTACCTCATTAAAGCTATAGCCCTTGTTTATAGGTGCTGCCCATGAACTGTAGATTTAGTCCTAATTAACTTAATTCACAGTATCTCAGAAAGCAGAGATGGGTAAGACCATCTAGGATATCCCATGAGACCTAGTACATTGTTCCATCTAGATGTATGTCCCCCAAAATGAGAATGAAATGAGTTATCCTCCATGAGTTCCTCTGGGAAACCATTCTAATAGGCCAAGAAATAATTCTTCACAATATATAACATATGTACCCTTTGAATATTTATTGGCTGATTCCACGTCTGCTGTCTGCAATATATATTCGTTTTCATTTTGACCTTTTTTCACGTGTCATGATACCATCCCAATCCAATACACAGGGAAGCACTGATTCCTTTTTTGTTTTTTTAGTCACTATGCCTTTTTTATTCTCTCATCATTAGCTCAAGTATATGAAAGAAAATAATCTGAAAACTTATAACTTCATCTATCTCATCTGAAATGTTTACAGAGGGCAGGTTGAAATTGCATTTCAAGCAAACTCTCTTACAAGCACTATATAAGTCATTGACAGTAGCAGTGCAATCCTTTATTTATAGATTTGAGCATCTGACTGCAGAACGAGCTGTAAAAGCTTTCATATACAGTACTTCACTTAAGCTTGTTAGTGCTTTAGATATAGAATGTGCATCGGTATCACGGATTCTTCTATACGCCTGGTCATAAGCACTTTATAAATGGCAATGGTGCGTAGCCCTAAAAGAATCCATTCTGGTAATTGGCTCTAGGTGTTAATTGCAAAGAACATTGGAAACTCAAAGGCAAGTGAAACAACAGGTGTTATTTATGTCAGCAAAAGCTGTTCTGCTTGTTACTCATTCAGTGTTGGGAATTCAGCGGGTTATATAACTAGTATAGGCAAAGTTGGACTTCCTTATTAGCTTTATCAATAAAAAGTGAGCAGTAGCGAAGAGTAGATATTTGTTGTTTGAATAACCCCCGACCTTCAACATCCTTAAGGCTCACAATCTCCACAGTGGTGCGTTGCAAGACTCCAGTTGGCTTGATCAATCTGTTCTGCCCACGTCGGTGAAAAGAAATTGCGTTAGAAATGGCAAGTCACCCATGTTGTTGCTCTGCTTGGCTTTGCACATTACACCGATCAATTATTGTTGCCCTCCCAGAGGTTTTGCAGCCAGGTTTAGTTTCTTGTGTAACTGTACTTGATTGGGGAGGCCGGCTCCTCCAAAATCAAGCTGTCTGTCTCGTTGAAGGTGTCACTTCCAGCAGAGTGATTGGGGTTTTTTATTCGGTTGAGCTGAGACTGTAGTCTTTCATGCTCTTTCCTCAGCTCTGAATAGGAATGGGAGAACGTGTGGAATATGGAAGTCGCTGGGAAAGACATTATTAGTATCCCACTGAGGATGCTACTGAGAGCCACCATCTGACCTGGGACACTTCTTGGTATCATGTCTCCGTATCCCACTGTGGTCATGGAGATGATGGCCCACCAGTATGAGGCTGGAATGCTTGTGAATTCCAGGACCTTGCCAGATTCGTTCTCAGCGAGATAGACCAGAGGGGAAAACAGCGTGACTGCTACGCACAAGAAGAGCAAAAGCAGGCCAAATTCCCGGGTGCATCTTCGAACGGTGAGCCCCAAAGTCTGTAGGCCCAAGGAGTGCCTGGCAAGGCGCATCACATACAAGATCCTCAAGGCACGTAAGACTCGTAGCACCAGTCCGACCTTTTCCAAATAGGAGTTGCTGCTCGATCTCTCGGTCTCCTCCCCCGGGTCATCGTCCAGCACAATAAGAGAAACATAATAAGGTGAAATAGCCAAGAAGTCAATGATATTTAGGGGCCCTTTGAAAAACTGACACTTGCTCTTCGCCTGGATGAATCGTAGGCAGAACTCCAGCGAGAACCAAGCCACACAGATGGTCTCAATGACAAAGATGTAATAGCACTTCTGAGAACATTCGCCCTAGCACAAAACAAAGAGAAGGTCAAAGAAAATGAACAGGCTGTGAGTTGACATCAGAAAACATTAGGAAGCAGAAATGTGCATCTCCTGGAGGGTATTGGTATCAGAAAAGAACAGACCCCACCAAACAGCTAATTCTAGGGCTCCTGACAGATTTCTTTCATTGACATGAGAATGCTATTTGAATGAGTGGGGTTACTGGTATAACCCCACTCATTCAAATTTATTTCAGCTTTTGTTATTAATTTTAGCCTACATGGATGACATTCATCCCAGTGCAGACATCCAGCCCAAGGCCTCTGGGCCACGTAAGTCCCACTTGACCCCTTAAAATAGAAATGAATGAGTCCAGGTACAATAGATCACATCTCCAGCTGGTGCAAACTGATCTAGTTCTCTTGATTTCAGGGTTAGGGTTGGGGTTAGTGTCTATGCAATTTAAAGAAAATTTGCTATGTCAAAGCTAGTTGAAACTAAGCTGTGTAATAATCGAAGTACCTCTTTTTTTTTTTTCTTTTCCTTTTTCTCTCTGGCCTTGTATACTCGATATGCCCCTCAATATGTCTGTCTGTCCCATAGATGCGTACAGTACTGCCCAAAGGAGTGCGTTATATTGGATACTTGCTGACTTGACTGGGTGTAATTGCTCAGAGTCAGCAATGGTGTTATGTAGCATTTGGTTTTTCCAAGCTGTAGTTTTTTTCTTTCATTGCAGCCTCTGCTCTGCCTGCCTCTGGTCATTCCAGTGATGTGTCATGTGAATTATTCATTATTTTCAAGCATGATTTAAATATTTTGCTAACTGGGCTGAATCACTAGTACATCAGCTCCTTCACTGAGCTTCGCACATTTGTGTACCAAATGGGGACTGTTACCAGTTAGTCTGTAAGATCTTCGAGCAGTCTGATCACTCCGAGAGTCCGTATTTTTCAGTAAGACCCTTCAGCTTTTTTGATTCCCTGCTACTTGGAAACTACAGAAAAAGGAAAGTACCTTTTTGCCAGGAATTTTAGCCATAAAGCAGCATGCTCTAAGCTGCCTCATGATTGATATCTGAAAATTTCAGGTATACCTTCAGAACTGCTCCTTTTTTTTTCCCCCTTCCTCCACCTTTTGTTGTGTATTTACGCTTTTTTTCCCACTAGGAAGAACCTGAATAAGAACTATTTCCTCTCTTTGCAAGCTGATCATCTTTCCAAATGCACTATTATGTTGTTTTGAAAGAGAATAACCCAATATTTAGATAGACTAGAAAATCTCGCCCTGCTTTTTATTCCTATTACATACGTATACAGGAATACTGACACCTTATCAGCACATTTCCCATCTGTTTCTAATGTGCTTACAATGAACATTTCAAAAATAGCATCTGTATTTTCTAATCTACAGCCCTTTCTGGCTGAGGGGAAAAAAAAGAGTAATATCACAATCTCTGTCCCTGTAATTAAAGCTATGTTACTGTCCTTCCGATGTTCTCTCTTATTCTTTAGGTACTTAGCCAATTTAATGAGTGCATCTACCAAAAATGTATAAAAATTGACCTGCACGCCACACAATACACTTACAGAAGACAAAAGATATATACAAGGCATTCATTAGAAACAAACAGTAAAATTCTGGCCTTAATGAAGTTGGGGGAACACTATACTTGAGTTCATATGGGAAGTTAATGGAAAAAGCATTTTAATCAGAGAATCCATTTTTACAGGATTGTGTTACACTGGTATTTTTATACATGATGCGATATATATGTTGTTTATTCATCTCTACCCTCCATCCATCTTGTGATCAGGAAATAACAGAGCTATTTTAGGGCTCTTGGTTAGACCAGCATCCAAGTTCAGAAGCAGCAAACAGTGGGAAAAAGAAAAGAACTTAAGTACCACGGGCAATTTCAGCCTTGCATTGACATCCTCGAGGGTGTTTCATATTCTGCTTATGCTTCTTGCCAAGAGAGCACCGAGAATGACACGTCCCAGTGGTCCTGCACTATATAGTGATAAAACACGAACGGATCTGAATCTCCTGTAGTGCAAGGTAGGCGAAATGCCCGTTACCGAGCGCAATGGCAATAACGATACATCCCGGTTTCCCCAGTGTAATGCATAGAACCGTGGCAACGATCTAATAAACAAGGTTTTAATAATAAACAAGGATTTTAAAAAGTTATAACCCTCCAGGCATAAGCAAGCATTTTGCTAATAAGGGCAAGGAAAATACCTTTCCTATGACTGTATATAGGTTACTTCAGGGTTTCTTGCATTGCCTTCTTAGGCATCTGGTCCTGAACTTGCCAAGCTGTTCAAGACCCATGGCTAAGTTAGTTCAGACACCCCTCCCCAACAAATACCTATGTGTAACTTCAAATTTCCCTCCATGAAATTATAATTCTTTGCAGAGTTTCTTGATGTGAAAGAACCAGTGAGTTCCCTTGTGGCATTCAGGCAATTTCTGTGCTGCATGTTTTACAATGAAGCAAGAGCACGTTCCTCAAACCCCAGCACCGAAAGCCCCAGACATCACTCTTGCCTACAAGGAAAAAGGGCTGAGGTGGTGGTTAATTATGTGGGAAAGATTAGCCAAGAAGTGGAGAAAGGTCTCTGGTAAGTGGGACCCGCTGTTCTGAGTGGCCTGAGAAAAAGCACTGACCCCATTTCAGGACTGAGAACAACTTCTCTCCCACCGGCAGTTCTGCCCACTGGTTTCTGTTTGTTCGGCAATTAGCAGCTGGCAATTTCCCATGCTAACAAAGTCTGTTTTGGGGGAGGAAAACTGCTGCAGGATGCTGTACGGGAAGGGGCAGACAGGTAAGGTATGAAGTTAATCGCCCCAAGCTAAATCTTGCCCTTGACTCAGGTCTTACTCAAAGTACTCATTTGTATCAGGAACCATGGACCTCTTCCGGTCTGTAATAGCTTTTAAATTTAGTCTGACCTCTTATCAGTCATGCTACTGGTTTTCAGTAAGTACAGACATGAGGTGGATTTAAGCTGGGCAGTAATCTGGAAGTGAAAGGTCTAAGATCCCAGCAGAGTTAACTTCTCTCGAAGGTATTACGACAGATTGGACTCTGACTCATTAAAACTGCCTCGTTTACCTGACCAAGATCCCTCTTATCCAACTAAGCATGCCCTGTACCAGATTTTTCTCTTTTGAAAAATCAGTGCAATCTATGTGATAACTGCAAACCATCTTGGGTAGGACTTTAAAAAAAATGTATGAGAGTTAGCCTAACTCCATTTTGGTCTAGGGTACAATTCTAGGCTGAAACAGGAACCGATTTAGGCTGATGCTAAGCACTTACAAATACTCTACACCTAATACTTTACTCAGCATAAAAAGTTACTTCTAGGTGACAAAGAAAGGGTCAGTTCCTGGTTGCCAGGGTTTATGGAGCCTCCCTTCGGTTTGTTGCTGAAGTCCTAGGAAGCACGATACGTCCTGGCCGCTATTTTGCTATCATATATGGGGAAAAAATGGATTCAGTGCTGAAGGGAAACACTAGCTTGTTAATAAAAAGGTATACCAAGCATGAGCGATTAAGTATCCGCAGGTGAGCTCCTGAATATATGAATCCTCTCAAGGAATTAAGCTACCCACTTCAAACTTCCACTTTTTTTCCCCCAAAAAACACTACTTGTTATGCTGCGGGTAAGAAATATGGAGAAATTATGACTGACACTCCACTCCCTTTACGGATCCTAAGAGAGTTAAATAGCCTGAAGCCTCAGAGCTGGCATGGTAGAGGATGGCTGCACTGTTAGCACGTAGAAGTCCCAACGGTCCTGGGACTGTGTGTGCAGGACTGGAAACAGCAGGGGCACAGCAGAGATCTGGCCACAGCACACGGTACTGGGGAAATGCATGTAATTCAGTGGCTGGCCCATCTACCAGCCTCCAGGTCCGTGCAAAGAAGATGCATAGCTGCAAGTATGAGAGGGTACAGCGGTGACACACAAAAGTTGCCTTAACACCCCCCTCCCCCCTATTGAACCCACCCTATGTGAAATAAGAGTATATGTACCTTTTTATGAACATGATATACTATAAGAACCACAGGTTTTACTTATTATGTGTCAATATATATTATCAGATGTACTGGTTACTATGGAAGTGGTTTAATTCAGTCCATGCAAACCTGTAATATATAATAAAAATCGGACATAGAAGAACACGTGTAGTCCTTACAGGAATGTGCGTGATGGGAGTTTGTGGGGAAGAAGGCCAAAGGTGGAGCCAGGAAAGA
>NW_005842044.1:22614-55864 GCF_000455745.1 Alligator sinensis
AACAAAATAAGCTTTCACTCCTTGCAAATGCCTTTCTGTACCAATTACTTACAAGGATCCCTTGAGAGCGCTGAACTCTAATTAATTATCTGTACCGTGTTGTGGAAACTGTCTTGTTTTGGTTATGGGTGACAAGATTTCCTGCAAATCTTGCCCTAGGAGTAATCAATGTTTCACTACACTGGGAAAAATGAGATGTACAGAGATTAAATGAGTTACCCAAGGGCACATCAAGAGTCTGTGTGACACATCCAAGAGCTATGGATCCCCACCTTTTGTTCAAGACATTGGACCACACTATCCATGACATTTTGTTTTGGGGTAAGGAAAATACCCACATGCACAAAAATACACACATTTTACCCATTAATAAAAGAGGGAAAACATTGCTCTGATGTTAGCTCATTCATATTACCAGGAATGTGAGCCTACTTAAAACCTATAAAGGCAGAAATGAAGCTCATCATCATGTTTGATAGGATCCATACTCCTTGAATAAGTCCAACTCTGGAATGACCGTTGTGGTTATGGGTTCATTTGGAGAATATTTCATTTTTCACCCCTTATCCCCCAGCTTCTATGTTGTTTCCTTGGTCTCAGGTGCTTAGAAAGCCTGATCATCTCTAGAAGTCTTATGATGGTGTCTTTGCCTCAGTTTGATATTTTTACTCGGACTGTAAGTGGTTAAAAGAGTCACCAAGATTGCTGCACGTTGCACAGTTCCTTTCAATTGTCACATCGCAGCCTGGAAAACAGGAAACCTCATCACTAGAAAATATATCTATTAGTGGTGGGATGTTCTGCCTTATTCATGCTCACTCCTTACAAAAGCTTCCACAGGTGCAGTCAGGCTGATGTGTGCAGGATGTGTGCTATACAATAACTTTGCAGCTCCAGTAAGCTGTTTCTACTGCAGTCAGTCTCTCAGCAACTCTTGCCTGTTCAAATTGCACCAATCCAGCTCCTCTGAGACTATGCCAGGTCAGTCCCGCGGATCTCAGCTCAGCAAAGGACCTACCATCAGAGGTAGACTCCTAGTTCCTTCTAATTACCAGTAGTTTCTGTGCTTAATGAACTGTGGCTTGAGTATTGCTTGCAAGATAAAATAAGATGAACTTCCTGGCCTCATGCCCTTTTGGCTCACAGTGACACATTAGTTAGTAGTTAATGACATCCATGGTCATAAACAAGGCCAGATCTAAGAATTATGCTGTGTTATCCCATTTAACACAAGGCATAAATCTTACCAAATGGAAATAATATATATTTTTTGCGCACACAGATAATTGTCACCCTGGCCATGAAGACAGAGCAGAATTTCCTTTGGGGAAATTAATAAGTAGCCCATCTGACTTGATCTGCAAATAAAACATGGCTTGCTACGTTTGCTAGACCAGGAGAAAATGTAATTCTACAGCAATCCTGTATAGATGAATGGAGGAAGAAAGGCAGAGAGCTATCATCATACCTTCAAGGTCAGGTTTATACCTGTTCCTGTGGTGAGCATCTTGCAGTCTGTTTGGCTGCACTGGGAGGCACTCACTGGTGTGGTGAAAACATGCTTTCTACGACCCATTGGGTGTGTCTACACATGCTTTAACGAGAGCCTAAACTTAATGTGCATTTGTCTAATGCACATTAAGGCGATTTAGGCACGTCTACACGCTCACACGCTAAGGCGCAATAATACGGTGTGCGGAGCGACTCGGGAGTCAAGTTAGTCCCAAGTCAGTCAACATACACAGTGTTAATGCGCTATAGTGCATCTACATGTGCATTAAGGCACTTTAGTTATTTGTGCCTAAATTTGATACCTGCTTTTGTAGGTATCAAATTTAGGTGCGAATAGCCTAAAATTGACATTTTTAAGGAGCATTAAGAGTGCACACGTATAGACCCCACCCTTAACGCGCCTTAAAATGACTAATGTGCCTTAAATTGGCATGTGTAGATGTGCCTATTGTGAATCATGACCTTCTCATTAACCAATTAACCCTCCACTGCTTAAAATTTGTCCCTAGTAGAATGTATTAACATATAGCCTCTACCTCACTATAAAGTGCTGGGTTGTTTTTTTTATAAAATGCTGAAGCAAAGGCAGAATAAGAAAAATTCTTTGGCAGATCGCAAACACCATATGATCTTCTTAAAATATAATCTGGGGATTCTGAACATTTAAACCTGAATCTGTCTAGACTATTAGCAGTTGAAGGTTGTGTCATACATTGTATGAAGGACATTTTCCCTAGATTTGAACTAAGGTCTCAGATTTGACCTATTGTCTCCATTCCATCCTGATTTACACCTGAATAGTGTCCATTTTCACCTGCCTTTTGTAACCATGACTGGCTCGAATAGAAGTCCGTAGGAGTATGTAGGATGCCTGGGACAACTTAATTATCAAGATAAAAGGCACTCGTATACTAAGGAGTTATGTGCCTTAGAAATTCCACAGATAGATCAATTATAGTGAATTCTGGCATTTTTTCTGGAGAGACCTATTATCCTCCTATGTACTCTACACTTTGGGCAGGTGCATTTAATTATGTGTATCTATAAATGGCCTCCACCTAAAAGAAAGAGTAACGAAGGCATGTGGATGGGGACTTACTCTTATTTTGAAGAAAAGCCAATTTTCCCACACTCAAAGTGACTGACTTTATTTGGAGGTTCAGTGTCAGCAACCTGTGTGATTATAGAAATGCTTTTCTGCGCCATATGAATTATCTTTGGATCTCAAATATATTGCATTCTCAAATGCAAAACCGGGCTGTTTTTGGATGTATAAGAACAGCAGAGTTTTCTATATCATCTTGGCAAAATCTAACCCTGTGGAGGGTTGGGTTCTACTGTGCTGTACTTACAAGAAAGGCTAACAACATTACTGATTTAGCATACATCGGGCACTTTGGTCACAACAGCCACGTGAGTACATCAGTGTTGTTCCCATTTTACAGATGGGGAAAGTAACTTGATCATTACTGCAGAGTGAGTCCATGGCTGATCGAGCCCTGAACCCAAACCTCCTGGCAACCACACCCTCAGTGTTAGATGTCTGATCAGCTGCCCTCAATTAGATCCTTGCTTGGTTCCATAGTCAGCTGAAAAACAGAAGAGACAGGATTCCTGAGTCTGTCCTGCACACTCCTACTCGCATCACACAAGCTTTGAATGAACACAGTACAAATTATGGGAGAACTTTGCGTTTGATTCCTCCTAGTAGCCTGAATTCAAATTCATCTCGACATGCCTGGGGGCCTCCTTGCGTGGAGGTCTGGGCCTGGCTTTGCAGCTTGCGCTGTTGTAGATGGGTCGCAAGAACATGGTTGTTGCAAGTGAACAGGACAGCATAGCTATACGGGTGATCCAAGGTCACAACTCAAGCATCTGCGCAACTTCTCCTGGTGCATGCCAGATTTTGCTTGGCAGATTCAAAGGCAGCCAGTTACTGCCCAAATCCTTCCCTCAGCTCTAAGCACAGTTGAATGGATTGAGGCCAGCGTCCACTGAAATACCAACAGATGGGAACAGACTGCATTGTTGCTGTAGGCTATTAAGGAAGAACAGAACCTGCCTTCTGCCTGCTTGCACAGCCTGATCGCTATCCAGCAGTGTATGTGGTGGCTTATCCTAGCGTGATTGCTCTTGTTTTCATTTGCACAGCCCTTTGGTCGACTCCTGGAAACTAGGCAGCCCTGCACATGTTGACGTGAAACCCCTCTTGGGAATTTCCACTTCATTTCTGCAGGTAACTTGACTTCCAGGCAAGACTGCATCATGCTGCATGCCCTCTGCAGCGATGAGGCTCGACTCAGGCTGTAACTTGACAGCAGAGAATTGCCTTGGTGGAGTGGCACTCCCCAAGGGGGTTGAGCGAGAGGCATCCTGTCCAGCTGCCCTAATTGAATGAAAGAGTTGTGCTGAGTTTGGGGAGGAGGTGAGTAAGGGGCTGTGGCTTGCTCTGCTAGCTCTCCACAAACATGAGGAACAGCGGCAGGTCATAAACGGCTCCCTGGAGGCTCCTCTGACCTCATTTTGGCACACTAAGCAGGGCTTGGGATCTTTTAACTGAAATCTTTTAACTGGAAAATTTGGTGAGTGAGTGCACAAGTCTGCCCCAAGAGGGAATGCAATCCCTCTGCCGCAGGTAGTGCTGAATCACTACTGTGCCTGCATTGCTGCTTTACCTGAATAATTAAATCATGCTCCATCGAATCAAATGACACTCGGGAAGAACGTGAAAACTCCCTATTATGGATCACTCAGACACTTGGATTTATGGTTACAGAGCTGATGCAATAAAATGAAAAGGTTTACAGCCTGCGGAGAGAGCCGGTGTCCTGATTTGCTGAAGGACTAGCTGTTAAAGCAGCATTGTGTGTGTACTTGCATCACACAATGATTTGCCACCTCAGTCTGGGGGAGGAAAAAAACCCTGAACTTACATAAACCATTGTTAAAACTACTGCCGCTGAGGAACATAAATGAATGCCGGGTTTGCATTAGCAGGGGCTTTAGCGAATAAATAAAGAGATTACAGTTTCTAAATCTGCATGCAATATGCTGGCCTTTTTATTGGGAAAGCAAGTTTTAAAGATAAAAAAGGTAATTTTATTGTCTTGGGGCCTGATTCTGTAAATGCTTTTAGCCAGAGCCCTTACTAATGTGGGCAACAACAGCATGAATCTGAATAAGTGGTGCCGCTTTACACCAGCTCTGGATCTGGGCTGGGAGCTGCGATAAAATAACTGTCCCTTCTGAAGGAGGAAGATAAACTTAGTGGAAGCCTCTTTGTTACTGTGAGAAACCTTATAATCATATGAATAGGGCATTTGACTGGGATTCAAGAAATGCCTAGGTTATTCTAAGCTTTGCTGCTGAACTTTGATGTGTCCTTGGGCAGGTTAGTTTTTCCCCACTGTCTCCTTCTACCTCTTCTATATTTTAAATGTTTCTACATTTTGCCCTTCTCTGGACAGGGACTGCCTCTTTTTATATGTCTGTGTAGTACACAATATGGAGTGTGTCCAGATGAGCGTGCATGTGCATTTCCCTGGGGACAAATAGCAGTGGCATTTAGTTGTGCAGCTGCTACTTGTCCCTGGGGAATGCCCCGAGGCAAATTGCCCCAGGTAGGGTATAGGGGAGGCTAGGGCTAGCACCTGGGACTGTAGCAGCAGTGATCCATGCATGCGGAGCCTGGCCAGCAGCCGGAGTGCAGCTTTAGCTGGCCAGCTCCAGTTTTGGGTGGCGGATGCTGCAGCCACGTGCACCACCCTGCTTTTTTTTTTTTTAACCATTTTTTTAAGATCCTGGGATTTCCCAGTATTTTATTTTGGCTCTGCGCTGCAAATATCCAGCATGGAGAACTTTTTAATTGTGCCACACGTGTTTTGCAGCACCTCAGAAGGCTTTGTGGTGATGCAAAGTGCATGTACGTGCTCATCTGGATGCACCCATCCATGTGCCGCTGCTATTTGTCAGCTATGTGCTGCTGCAATTTGTCCCCAGGGAAACGTAAGTGTGCATTTGTCTGGATGTGCCTATGATTAAGAAACATGGATGAGTCTTCTGGGTACTATTGCAGTGCAAAATAATAGTAGTAGAAGAGGAAACTGAAAATCTGTGCATAGTTTATGGTACTTCCTAGCCTTCCTCTAGACTGGGTCTTTTATCTTTTGTGTGCTTGAGCTAGGTCAAAATATCTTCAGCGGTGAAAATCCAGATTCATATCTCACCAGTCTAAAAATGAACCGAAGACCCACCAAAGCTATATATTGGGCTGGAAAAGGGATTCACAAGTATAAGATGAAGAGGGACAGAGGGAGTTCATTATAGATGAACAGATGACAGGTGTCATCTATTCATTACAGTGAAGATGGGCAGAGTAAGTACTGACCGAGTGTGCCAACACGTCCATCATCCCAAAGGAGTTAGACATTACACAGTTGTTTCTGAACTTCCTGGCTAAGTACAAACAGTCAAAAAGCCCGAGGCTGAATCAGTTCAGTCTTTGCACTTTAGTCTAAACTATAGAGAAACAACTGGACAGACATTCACTTTTGATTCAGGAAATGCAGCCACATACCTGTAGTGGCTTAGGCCAGAAGCCAGGGGGCACTAGACCACAACTCTCTGGCACATAGCCAGCATGGGTTGTGTGTTCACTTTATCTTTCTGCTTCCCTCAAGGTCTCTGCAATTTGCAGTCCAAACTCACAGCAGCCAGACTCTGCAGGGTTGCTCATCACTTCTTCTTCCTGTTTCCAGGTGCCTCTGAGATTTGTAGTCCACAGTTGCAGCCAGCAATACGTTTTTAGCAGGGCAGGGCAGCTCTGTACTCAAGGGATGGCAAGTTGAACCCCTTTCCCTGGCCCCAGACCTCAGCTGGGGTTTGCCTGGGTGGAGGCAGTCCCTGCCCCCTCCCCCCGCAACCCTTCTCTGCTGAAGCAGACAGCACAGCCCAGCACAGCCCAGAGCTGGAAAGCATGCTGGGGGACTGTGATTTAACTTTTGAACCAGGAATGGGTCTGGGACAGAAGGTCCAAAAACCGATTTGACCCAAATCAGTTAAGTCTGACACTACATTCAGTCGGGTTGATCTTAAACCGGTTTCACCCATTTTGAAACTGGTTTATGTGCACCGAACGTCTGTTCTGTTACAGGTTTAAACCAGTTTCCAATGACTTAAACCGGTTTATGTGCAACTTCTGACCCTAGCCCTGAGACTAACTCAGGTGATTAAAGTGAATATCTCTGACAACCTCAAAGGGAGGGGAGGAGGGAAGGGTTTGTCCCTTGGTAACGCACATGTGTCAGAGCAGAATGCATGGGACAGACCACGGACCTGGAATGGATCAGATACCCACCCCAGCTGTGTCCCCCTCCACAGCAGAGAGTAGGAAGCCAGGACCTAATTGCTGTTGGAAAACTTCCTGAGCCAGACTTACGGAAAGCAGCCAATAGTGCCCAATTTTTTCCTCCTGAACACTGGTCTGACACATATGTGGCCTGCTTTTCAAAGTCACTGAAAAACTAGCACCATCCACATAGTCACCATCATGAAGCATTCAACCTTTCAGAATAAAATCATTCTCCCTGCAGGCTTCTGGGAACTGAACACTTCTGAAAACTGGCCATTTCTTTTGGGTGCTTAAAAGGGAGCAGAACACTTCTAAAAACCTGTATCCGGATGGCCAACACTATCAGGCTTCCATTCACACTGAGTGTCTGCTCTCCTTTGCTGTGCAGGTGCAGAGTGGAGTTAATGTAACAGAAGCCTCCAGTGAAGTTAGGAACAAGACTTGGATGAAAATTTACATTTTCAGATGCTGGGATTAGTTATCCATGAGAGCAATTACTAATAATCTGAAGGCTGATTAATTAGGGTGTCATCAGTTAGAAAGACCAGCTCTAGAGGAATGACTACTTGCCCTTCCTGTAGCGTTAGGCAAACTTCAGAACAAAGTCATGCTCCAGACACCTTCACAGCCTTTGTTTTCCTTTGCTCTATCTTCTTTCTTGAGTATTTTTACTGCATTATTTTACATAGATTATATGAATTCAAGCAATTCTGATCTATGATGTGAATAAGTTATTTGCATGCTATTATGTCATGTTTTATGGGTGTTTCAGTAAAACACATATTCATGTTTTAATACACTATATATAATATTTTTACTCTAGACTACAATGGGTATGGTACTTCAGACCTCTGTTATAGATGACAGTGCTAAGGATTTAGGAGAATCTGTGACCACAATAATCCCTCTGATAAGAATTTGCAGAATGATATATACTGAACATCTAAACAATACTGTTGTATATAGTATTTGTGTCCCATATAGTATATACAGTGGGCACATCTACACGAGATGCCACGTTGGTGTAGCATTGGTGGGCATGAACCATGATGGCAACACTACTGTGCAGTAGCAAAAAGCTACTGCACAGTAGCTCGTTCCTACTGCACAGTAGGGTTGGAAACAACCCCCATGCACCACCGGGACTGCACAGTAACTTTAACTACTGCACAGTCATTTAGTACTTGCTAAAGCTAAAGTGCTTGTTAAACACGTGCATTTAGTGCTTGCTGAAGCTAAAGTGCTTGCTAAGGCAAGTACAAAATGAATGCACAGTAGCAACTGCACTGTCAGGTGCATGTGTATATGCACCCAGTATGTAGTATATAGACTGTCCCATACATTTAATAAGTATTATAATGATTTAAAAAACTTCTTAAACACGCAAATCTGTATGCTCATTTAAAAATTTGTACATATTTGTAAAAAGAAGTGTAGAGATTTTCAGTTCAATGTAGGATGAAAGATGCTGAGCCAAACAGATGTGATTTTTCCCATTGTAAGTGTCAGGAGTTATTTAGGGATTGGTATTTAAATTGCACATATTCATTTTGGGCCTATTTTATATGCATACAGACTCCACAGCAGAGTCAGCTGGCCAGTTATGTATCAAAGAATCTACAGGCAAATGCTTGGTGAAATGGCCTTTTGATGCTTAACTTTATTAGGTCCTTTCATAGCATCTGATGCAGTAGATTGTGGCCTATGAAAGCTCATCTATCTTTGAACCAGTTAGTCTCTAAGGTGCTACCCTGCCTTGCGTTCTGCTTTGGGTTTTTTTAAACATCCGATTTTATAATCGCAACCGCTCAGATCAGATGGATGATCGTGTGTGAGCACTTTGCTTTCAAGTGTCCCGTCTTTTTGTTGAACTCTTTGCAGCTGATTGTGGAACCAAGTGTTTTATTCTTTTCTGTAATACGTTCTTTACACATCAAGCTCAGCATGTCAAAGCCCCTTTGAAACTTTGGGTTAGATTCGGATATCCCTATTCCTTCCAAACAGTGCATTACTCCAGTAACAACCCCCACAGAACTCCTCAGAGAATAAGGTTCTGCTCAGCGGAATAACTTGGTCTGAAGTAATTGGCTGGAAAGTTGTCCTTTGTTTTTTTTGGATCAATATTCAGATACTGTATTATTTAAAATGTCTAAGAAAGGAAGTAAGCAATCTCTGCCAAAATCTGGCCATCACATCCAATTTAGCCCAGGTGATTGCTCATACCAGCTGGCCAGATTACACATTGATGGGAGGTCCTATCTTTCCAGTACATAAAGTCACCAGAACCGCCCTTACGTACTGCACATTAGGTGCATCTACACAAAACACTAACTGCACAGTAGCTTAATAACACTGCACGGTAGTGTGCTGGGCAAAACCCGTGCTAATACGCTACCGCATAGTAGCATTAGGTTACTGCACAGTTCATGTCTGAAAAAATCCATGTGCCGGTGCTACTACGTAGTAGCACCAGTTACTGTACATTGATTTAGTACTTGGTTATCCAAGGACTCAACTTAATGCTGAGTAACTACAGTGCATCAGTGAATGTGTAGACACACCCAGTGTTGCTTTCTATATGGGTTATCACCTTCATTTTCTCTCTGTTCTCAAATTCATCCTTTAATGAGTGCACTGTGGTAATTTAATTCTGTTCCCAGAGGACTGGCTACAAAGACATGGTGCGTCCTGGAGCATTATGTTGCAGTATCTTTGCACTTGGTATAATGTCTTTAAAAATCCAGGGAATATCTCTGAACTGCTTCAATGTCAATAGGTACAGAACTTGGGTAGTCAGTAAACTGAAATGCTGGTGTTACCAACACAGGCTCTACAAATACAACTTGTTGGATTCAAGGTCATTCAGAAGTCGGGCTGGAAGGGACCTCATGAGGTCCTCTTGTCTAGTCCAACCTCCTGCTCAAGACAGGATTATCCCGCACTAAACTGTTCTCGTTTGCCTTCCCAATAAGGCCAATAACAGGTCTTTTCACCTGCTCAAAACATTTTCTTTTTCTTCTGCAGTTTCCTCAAGACTCCAAGTTAACTTTGAGTCCCACTGAAACGTCTTACAGCCCTGACAGCAAGCCCACCAAAATCACAAGTAAGTGCTGCCAAAAGCAAGGGATTTTAAATCCCTGGGTTTTTATAAAATGAGAGATTCTGAGTTCTTATTATTTGCTTTTTGGGAACTCTCGGAAAAACCAGGGTTTTTGTCTGGGAGACTGATTCTTAGTCACTGTAAATTATCACACTTCTATGAGAACCAATGGCTCAGAGACAGTTTGTGTCAGTTCATGATCTGCCTCTAATTGGATCATGTCTTTTTTTTAGCTGTCTTGAGGGAGACCCACACCTTGATCTGTGCACCCAAATTGCTTAACTTTTAGGGGCTATTACATTTTGCAAGTGCATAAATGACAGCCCCACCTACAAATACATACTTGTTTGTGTACCCAAGATATGGGTGCCTTTTCCATGACAGAACACCCATGATCTGGCTATCGCTTTTACATGAGCTAGGGACAGAAATTACATATAAGCCAGGATAAGTGATTGGAAACTGGTTCAAATCTGTAACACAACAGGGATTCAATGCACATCAGCCACTTTCAAAGTAGCTGAAATGGGTGTAAGATAAGCCTGGATGCATGTAGTATCAGACTTATAACTGATATATGTTAAATTGATTTATTGAATTTCTGTCCCGGATCCCCTCCAGATACCTGTTAATTCACAGTCTCTCAGCGTCTCAGGGTGCTTTGCACTTCCCTGTACCCCCCTCCCTCTCCTCTCCTCCCCTTGCAGAGTGGGTGGGCTAGCCTCAGCCCAAGCTGTCTGCTCCAGCAGAGTAGGGAGGCGTGCTCTAGCACCCCCCAGCTTCTGGCCTGGGCCACAGCAGACCTGTGGCTGCCTTTCCAGAATCAAAAGTGAATGTCTGTTCACTTGCTTGTCGGTTCAGTCTATGCAGCTTAGAATAACTTGCGAAGACTGAATCAATTCAGCCCCTGACTTTTTGACTGTTTGCACTTAGCCAAATTGTCTAATCTGTCATGAAACTGGTTTATACTCTTCTTCTGATTGTAAGTTTAAGATCAATGTTGACACCCACCACCTTGGTGGACACCCCATGGACTGATCCAGAGACCTCGCGTGGTATAAGTCTCACTCAAACAATAGAGAGGCACAGTTCTATTGTCTGTAGCTATAATTATTCTCTGCAGTCTTGGACCAAATGCATACCCCTTCTCCCCCCCCACTTTATTTTACTTTCAGCTGTAGTTGTACCTTTAAGACCTCTCCTCTCCGGTCTGTGCCCAGGCCTGTAGAGATGCCTGCCTGCCTTCCTCCTCTCTTGTTGCTATGGTAACCGGGTTTCCCCAATGCTGATGCTCCTGATTCATTTTCTGCCATAGCTTTCACTTCCCCTCCTGCCTGCTCTTCTGCCTGCCAGAGCAAGCTGGGCTTCTTTGCTACAGCCACAAAGGCAAATGACTCTATTGCCTGCAGGGGTGGGACAGCTGATCGTTCAGACTGAAGCGGATTCAATTTGTACGGGTTTCCCTCCTCCTCTTGCTTTCATCCTCCTCTTGGAGCTGGTATCCGGCCAGCTCTGATACCCAGACTGTGCTGGGATGGTGAGAGAATGGAGCCTAGAGAGGTGCATGTGTCCACCGAGGTAAAGCTTTTTTTTTTTTAATTGGTATCTTGAATGTGATAGCCCCTGCTTTCTTCATTAGTGGCCCTGGAGAGTTAGTCCTTTTCTCAGGAAAACTGCACAGAAGCGGGACCCAAGGAATCTCCCAAAGCTCTCCGACTGCAGGAGTTCAGAGTTCGAATGCTGCCACCCCAGAAACCTGCCTTGTGCTCGAGCAGGCATTGAAGAGAAACAGAGCACGTGACCTTTGTGTTCAGCCCCAAAAGCCAACATTTCAGATACCGATTGCTTGTCGAGCAGCAACCCCAGGCCTGGACTCTGTTGCAGAGACAGTTGGGGGAAGAATGATGAATAGAAGAATGAGGGAGTTTACAAGTTGTAGGCTGCAGCCTTTTTTTAAACTGAAATCCGTACTAGGAGTTACTTGCCTTGCTCTAGCTGCAATACCACTCTTAGGTTCCTGGAAAGGGGAATTTAGGTTTGGTGGCTCCCAATTTTAATCAGACACATCGACAGGCTTAGCATTCACATCTGGGAAATGCTTCCTAGTTCATGTGGTCTACCCCTCTGCAAGCCACACTCCTGAAAGCAAACTCTCTTGTGCTCTGCTAAGCCTGGTGTGAAATGACTTGAACAATAGGATTTTTGCCACTTAGTTTTGCATCTGGAAAGCTGTTCCATCGGATTAGAGACTTTTGTATTACGTAACATTTCCTGATATCAAGACTAATTTTATCCTTTGCCCAGTTTCTTTCCAGTCCCCCGCCCCCCAGCACATACCCTCAGCAGATTGCCTCTGAACTGCTGCAGCATTTCACATCATCATCCTTGGTTAAACTTTTAACTAGCTTCAAGTAATTTTACAAATAAAAATCTCTATTGATTCACAAAATCTCCATACTCTTCAATACCGTTCTATGGGATAGAACATTTTGATGGCAATACAATTGCTGCAAAGCCAGTTGCAGCTATAACCCTGTGCTCAAAGTGTGCGCCTTTTGGAGAGGGATTTAATGTTAAAAAAAGAGAGAGCGAGCATTAATCAGATCTAGCTGAGATGTACTAGCCCCACTGTGTGTTTAATCTTTCCTTATAAAATCCATTAGAAAATAGTTCTCTTAATGTCTTGAGCTTTAGATGAAATACAGCAAGGCAGTTTTAGAAACAAACTTAGAAGGGAGCAGTATTTCCTAGAGAACTTTTCATACTCTTTTTGCTTATAACTATAAGACGGATGCTCTGTATTTATAACTCCTCCTTAGAAGCAGTGAAGTATCTTAACAGTTTTTACTTGAAAACAGATTATCTTGTGGGTTAGCTACTAGAGATCCCAGCATATCATTCAAGGGCTACAATCTTTTTATGCAAATAGAAATCCAGGAGGCTAAACCGAATGGGGAATGCTGGCTTTAAATTCCAGCCTCTTGTGCAATCCTTCATTTTATTGAAAGACATCAAATGTTATGGCATATCTTCAGTGGGATCGTGTTCTGCGCCTCTCTGAATTACTACTCGGGCAATAAAGCACACAGAAATTTCAGTGTTGCACGCATCACATCGGGCAGTAAATGTGCAAATGGTCTCCTTAGGCAATTGAGAGTAAAGTGATGAGAATCTTATCATCTAATGAGCAAAATGATTAGGGTTGGTTTAACTGTGTAGCCTTTTCAGTATTTTCAAAGGTGTATAGTTATTTAAAAGAAAGAGCTATAGAGTGCAGGTTAGGGAAGGATCCAGTGTTCATTTGGTCATTTTGGATGGTATTATACCTAAAACTTCATTAAAGTACTAACTCCCTTTTTCTTATTAGAATGACAGATATTTAAAAATACTGGAAGTAGCCGGATCCCAGGGAATAGTGTTTTAAGGAAAGATCCTGTGTGTGATATAAGTTTCATTTATTTGCCCTGAGTTTCTAGCAGGAGATCTGTGTGGAGAAGGCTTGTCTGTGTTTAGGGAGTTAAATTTTCAGCCCCCCCCTTCAGCAATGCCCCTGCGAATTTTCTGTGCATACAAATACAGGGCGCAAAACTTGTGCACTTGCTTTTGGAGGCAAGCTTTGCAGTTCTGCTTCCATCACAATAGATTGCAGTTATCGCTTTATTTTAATATCTTTATGCAAAAATTGCAGTAACCTCCCCCTTTCTTTTGTTCTGTAAAAATGACTTTAAGGACTATTTCAGTCTCCTAAATTCAAACCACACTAGAGTCCATCTAGTTATCAAACCAGAATACAATGTGATCTTTTTAGCAAAGGAAGTTGGCAGGAAAAATAACTTCTTTTGCTGACACAGTCATTCAAAGAATTACTGATAACCAGAGGGCTCTTTGGTTACAGACAGCTGAGGATGAAACTGCTGTGACCGAGTGTGCGATCCTCAGTGCTAGCACCAAACACAATAACTCTTGCTCACCCTTCTTTACTAAGCGGGGAAAAGAAATGCTGTAAGGTAATGCATCCCCATGTATTTCATTTTCAGAGACTTTTCTGTGTCCCTGGCTAGTAATCAATAGCAAACTTAGTTTCAATTATTTGTGCTTGACTAGCTTTGAAAGAGATAAAAGTCAGTTTAAGTAATTGCTTCCATTCTGTAAAACAGACAGCATTAGATACCTTTTCCCTGAGGATCCTCGGTGAGGATGCCATATCTTTCTTGCCATGCATGTCTAACAATGACAGGTTTGCTTCTCGTAACGCTAGAGCAAGGCTGTAATCCTAGTTAAAAAAAAAAAAAAGACAAAAAAAAAGACCGGCTTACCCTGTCTTCCTCAGCTCTTAAGTCCGGCATTGTGCTAACACAAAGGCTTATGGCTGTGGTGGCCACGAAGAGAATGGAGAGACAAGCAAAGACTTTGCCTGGGAGTCCGGATTGAGGGTTTTCTACCATGTCCCTGAGTCTGTTCATGAACTCTTCGCATTTGGTCTTCTCATCCAAGACACATGCGGTATCCTGGCTCGTTTGCATGTCCTCCTTGCGCATCTCTGCCAGCTCCTGCAGTTTCTGAAACAGCTTTCGGAAGCAGCAGTTCTCCAGGTTGGACTCTTCAATCCCCCAGTACCTCAGCTCCTCCTGGAATGACAAAGCACACATGTCTCGCAAGAGCATCAGCTTCCCCGCTGCCAGGAAGCTGACAATCATCCCGAAAGCGCTGGGGTTCCTATCGAAGAAGAACTCTTGGGTGTCTTCATCATAATCGTCGCAGAGCTGAATAATTTCCTCGTAACTGCTGCAAAACTTTAGCTTGCTCAGCCGGGTCAGTGGGAATTCATCCAACGTGCTCCAAGGGAACAGGTACTTGATGCCTCCAACATTGATCACGATTTCCCTCTTCAGATCGACTTTACAGAGCTGATCCGAGTGGTAAATCCTCCTGGCTCTTTGGTAATGGACCCCTTTGACAGACGGGGTCTCAACAGAGACAGGAAAGAAACGGTTCAGGGAACTACAAGAAGTGTAGCTAATGTTGCTGTAGTCTTGATCGCTGCCTCCCGAGAGAATAGGCATCTCTGAGAGTTCTCACTGGGACGTCCCGAATGGCATCAGACTGGGGTTAGCTGTCACCCGAAAGACGGAGGAGGAAGGAAGAAAAAATAGTAAAGGTTATAATGGTAGAAAAGGCATCACAGATGACTTCCCTACAACACAAAGTGTGTGTGCGTGGAAAAGTCATCTCTGTGCCTCTTCCTGAAATCTGCAGCCTGTGAATGCAGTTTGCTTTCCAGTCTCATTGGTTGTCTGGCAACACACACTTACACACAGACACGCACGCACACACACAGAGAAAAAAACACAAGCCTCATTCATAATTATTGCTCAGCGATGGCTGACTGAAAGATGGGGTGTGAGCAGAGCAGGCTATTGGTTTTAGAGCACACCTTGGTCATTAGCCTACCTTTTGAATTTGCTAGCATTTGCAGGCTGCTTGCCTCTGTGGCTTCTCTGAAATACACATCAGCTACAAAAAGCTGTGTAATCCTTATTAAAGTTTTGGGGGCCAGTTATCAGTCGGCAGCTGGATGCTCAGTTCTGAATTGCTTTAACTTCGAAGCTCTCAAAGTGAAATGCCTCCTTCCTCTCTACCCTCTTTCCTGACAATACTTCTTCAGGGTGCTGCAAGGAGTAACCAAGTCAAGTGCTAAAAAAATTGTGTGTTCTTATTAACCCACCCAGATACCGCTGCACATTACTGAGAGGACATTGGAGGCCAAAGCGACCCAGAGAACCACATCTTCTCCCAGGCAGTGGCCTGATCAGCAGATGTCTTTGGTAAAGAACAGATCCTTCTCTTTGCCCATCAACTGTGCTGATGCTTCGTGGCTCCTCTCCATCACAAAAATCCCAAAGCAACTTCCCCAAAGTTACTCACCACCTTGATGCTGGCTGCTCCCAGGCGCCTGGCTTCCCCGTCAGTGGAGAATGCATGCTGCAAACTGATCGACTCTCCTCTGAGTTACTAGCCAGCAGACACCTGGGGATATTTACTGTATTGATCACATGAAAAATTAGTAGTGCACTCTGCAAACCTCAGGCTCCTCTCTCTCTCTCTCTTTCTTTCCTTCCCTCTCCAAGAGAGGCAGAGTGGTCCTGTGTATCCTTTGCAAAACAGGGACCTTCCCTTGCTATCAGAGGCTCAGGAGGCAGCTCCTGTCCTGGGCTCCTGGGGCGTCATGGTGAACTGAATGGAGAGAGCTGGTGGAGGCTGCCCTCTGCCTCTCTTCTGCTTCCCTTGGGGACTGTCAGTGAAGTCCTGAAAGAGGAGGGGAGTGGAGGGGGAAGGGCTTAGAACTAATCTCCAGCATCCATCCATCCATCCGGCAGGCAGCAGTCAGATGCAGCAACTCGGTAGCAGCCTCCAGGGAAAGGATAGTCCCGTCCGATCGGGTTTAATAATAAATACATTGTGGCGAAGCTCATTAGCAAAATGCTCCCTGTCCCCATTAATGCTTTTAATCATCACATCCTTGTTTTCCTTGCAGAGACCAACCGATTTTTCTCAGGACAGCACGGGCCATCTTCAGCAGGCAGGACTCGCTCCTAAATCCTATTGGCGAAGCGGTATGTTCAGGAGCCCCAAAAGCTGCTGGGGAGATGGGTTCTGCCCCCAGCCAAATTTCTGGGAGAGGGCTTTCTTCTGCCAAAGGGAGGGTCTCTGAGCCTCCTGTCTGGAGGGGCTATTTCCCATATAACTACTGAAATGTATCCTCCTGGCTTTTGGGATTCTGGGACCTTCTCTGCTCTGCCTCACACAGGCAGGAGCTTTGGAAATAGTATCCTCTCCCTCTCCATATGTGGTCCAGGAGGGATTGGCCATGCCTAGTGGTTGGCGTGCTGGGATCTTTGGGCTGGCTGCTTGCAGGGCATCCATCAGCATGGAGATCACAGATTCAAGCAGTGTCCTGAGCAGCTGACGAGCAGGTCCCAAAGGGTGGAAGCCCATGCTCATATTGTTGCCTACATCAGACCTTGGGGGGTCTCTTTGTACCTAGATGGGCTGAAGCTGCAGAACTCAGATCCAGACCTAAAATATTCGATCCCATTGCAAGAATTAGGACCATTTGCAACAGGGCTCACTGAGTAGATTTCATTGGAACCAGGGCTTTATTCCAATTATCTCTCTGAGACACATGGCCAGTATACTGTGCACTGCTTCCACACCCAGGGCTAGATCCTGTCCTACCTACCATGGGTGTAGGTGGTACTTAGGCATGTAAGCATCTAAGTGCGATCCTACACAAGACCCTTTTGAACAGTGGTAAGAAAGGTACCTTCAGTCCTTCATGCACCAGTATGTGAGTCTCTGCTGCTTTTTTTGTGATCTAATCTTACAGCAAAGATGGAGGCATGTGACAAAGGAAGACATGGTAAGTCCTTTACAGGCAGAGCAGAACGGGGTTATACTCAGGCTCTTAAACACCTAGGTGCCAGTTATATGCCTACCTGAACCATGCTGTAAGGAGGAATAACCTACTGTTGAACTGCAACACCTATGAATCTGGGTGGTGCAGCTATGTATTAGCAGGTAGCATTAGCAGGAACACTATGGTACGATTCAGGACAGGAAGTCTTCTAGTGTAAACTGGAAATTAGGTGCCTCTCCCTTGGTCCATAATGGTACCCAGAAGATTCACTACTTATCAAGCTCCAACACACAGGTGCTAATTATGCCATCTCCTGAGAAGCTCAGATAGATGCCTTCAGGCAACTGAGTCTTGACAGTGTAGCTCAAAATCACTTGAAATCCCATCCCTTTAATACAGGTAGCCTTTTACACTTCCGATCGGTTGTTCCCATGGACTTTTATGCAAAGAAGCAGCAAACCTGTTCTCATTAACTGTGAATAAATTATTTTTTAAAGGGCAAAACAATTACTGTTTCTGCCTTACCCCTCAAAACCCTTGTCTCGGGGATTTCAAGGTAGCATTTCTGAGGCTAATCGAAACAAGGCCTGCAGCAATGAACACACAGTATCATCAAAAGAACAGCCCTGATTTTTTCAGCTTTTTTAAAACTAAAAATGCATATTTTGGAGTTAAATATGTCACCCTGGAAATATACATCTTATTTACTTTGTATTAGTCACCCCAGTTGAACCAGCACCCCACAACTCTAGAAGATGACTCAGGAAAATGTAATAAAAGTCCCTGTCCAGAAGGGGGCACAGTCTGCATAGACAAGATGGGGAGAGGGTGGACCTATTATCCCCAGTTCATAAAGTTAGGGCTTCATGATCCCCAGTTCATAAAGGAGACGTAGGGTGCATCTACACGAGACAGCTGCCTAATAACACTGTGCTCAGTAGCCTAATAACTGTTCAGTAGCTTAATAACACTGTGCAGTAGCATGCCAGACAAAAACTGTGCTAAAATGCTACCATGCAGTAGCATTAGGCTACTGAGCAGTTAGCATCTGCAAAAGCCTGTGTGCCGGCACTACTGCATAGTGGCAGCCGTCACTGCACATTGATTTAGTACTTGGTTATTCAAGTACTAAACTTAATGTGCAGTAACTATGGCACATTAATGAATGTGTGACAGAACTCAGGATTGACCCCGTATCCGAGAGTCCCAGGCTGCTGCCTAAACTGGAAAACCTGGCTTCTGCTCTCTTCATGCTGTTTCTCCCAGGTTTTCTCCCCCGACGCTGCTTCTGCATTAATCACTGCGTCCTCTCCATCAAATGCATCAGTCTTGGAGGCTCCCTCCATACTGTATACTGCGGCGCAGTGGAGAGCAATCCCAGATAGCTCGGGTACCAGAAGCAGAGAATAGCCACAGGAGCATAGAGCTCCAGGCAAGCTTTTTTAATATTTTCAGCAAGGTAAATCAACCAGTACTGAGTTCCTGTGACTTAGCTGCTTCTGGTATCTGAGCTAGCTTGGATGTTTCCAACACTGCATTACGCTATGCAGTATAGCCATATCTATAGTCTCATTCTAAGCTCTCCACTCCCTGGTTACTTAGCCTGAAAACCACATAGCGGCTAGCTCCATACACCTTGCCTTGCACATCCCTGCATAACGGGGAACCCTTGCCCTGTTACTGGAAAGTGGTGTGGCCCATTTAAGGGAAGAGTTTTTGTAGCACAGACACAGGCAACCAGCAAAGCAGGGGTTAAGGAAAAACCCTGAGGTCAAGGCGGCTGCCAGAGGAGGTCCATGACTGGAAAGGGGCAGGCTTTAGTAGTATATAAACCAGAACAGGGGGTTAGACCTGGGAGGCTGCAGGATGAGGAAGACTTTCTGTGAGAAGGCTGCTACTGATGACCTCCTGGTAGGGATCCTGGGGAATGCAACGAGGGACTGCAACCAGAGGGCTCTGAAGACGTGTGGTAGGCAGTCAATGCATTGGGCATTTGTGCTGTGGCCAAAAGGCTTACGTTTGTGTTTGGGTTTTGCCCCAGAGGATCAGGGGGGACTAGCAAAGAGGTGGTTTGGAGGTGCTGGTAGAGCCAGAGGCAAGCACAGCTAGGGAAAAGAAAGAGAGGAGCAGCCAGGGAAAGCTCAGGATGAGTAGATGTCCCAGGGGAGGCTCAGTAGAAAAAAGGAAGAGTTGGGGTATGCTCTGAGAGAGAAAAGAGTCAGGGAAGGCTCAGAGGAAGAGAGTCAGAGAAGACTCCAGGAGCGAGGAAGAGCCTGAAGAAGGCTCATCACCTGGGCAGGGGTGGGAGAAAAGAAGATGAGGGTCCAATGAAGGAAAAGGGGGCAATGAGAAATATGGCCTGAGTCCCAAAGTCCAGTAAAATAGAGACTTAAAGACACAACAACTGGGAAAAGGCAAGGAGCTATGAACAGACTGAATGGTGCAGGGGGCTGAAGGCTCATTGGTGGATGATGTGTAGCATGGGTGTGTCTGGGGGGTGGCTGGAGGTCATGGCTTAAGCCCATAAGGCAAGCAGGATTGGGAGAGGTCACCACTAGAGAAGAGAGCACCTTAGACTCATCAGTCTTTGAGGGCAGCTTCCCTTTCATTCAGTTTCTATCAAGACATAGCAGGCAAGAACGCACGGTGAGACCTCGAGAGACGGGGAAGAGGAAGAGCCTGGCAAGGATGAGGTGGCCTTTCGGGGACATCACAATGATCCTAAGTTGCCTAACCTGTTACACCCCCATACCCTTGCCTCACTCGGGTTGAGATTCTGTGTCCCACTGACCCGTTTCTTCTCCTTATAACTGCTCTAATCCATCTTGCTTCCTGCTAGGTACCCCTCCAAACATGTCATCTCCTGTTGCCTTCTTGCCACCTCCAGTCTAGTCTCATTGTTTTTATTTGTCAACCACCAGCCCTGCCCCTGCTTCCCTTTCCTTTCTTCTGGGATGTCTTTGCTATTCAGTGGGACAACGAATCTCAAACTGAATGAGGCAAATGTAGGGGGGTGTAACAGGTAACTTGCTCTCTCCCTGCCTCCTGCATTTCCTTTCTCCCAGCCATTCTGCAGCCAGTTGTGAGAGCAGCCTGACTCTGTCAGGAAGAAAGCGAGAAGAAGTCTCTGCGAACCTGGAGATGTCCATCTAATGGGAAAACAAGTCAAGGGAACTCTCAAAGCCCAACGGGATGCCTCATGCAATAGTGATTGGTGCAATGCAGGATGGTGAAGGCCACTTAACTTCAAGCAATAATGATGGGCTAGAAGGTGCTATTTGCTTGTTTGGCCAAGTTGGGGAGCAGTAGGAAGTAAGGGTTCCCACACCCTCACTTGGCCTACAACGGACCTGCTGCCCATATACACCCACCTGATGGATGCAGGAGAGAGCCTCGTTCCCTAGTTGCATGCCAGAGTGGGGAGTTAGCTGCCTTTATTGAAGGTTGGAGTACTCCAGTTCCCAAAGTTAAGTGTGGAGCAAGGGAGGAGAGCTATGAACATGCATCACAATTCCTACCTGGGTCTCACCCTGGGGTCAAGCAGCTATATAGCCTTCCTTTCTCAAGACCTAGCTCAAAATGCTCCATCTAGCACTACATGACTCTATGTAAAATCCCAGTCCCATGGCAGAACTCTGATTTCAAAAGGGGCAGGAGCAAATCCAACAAATCAGAAATGGCTATTTAAATACCCAACACAGAGCCACAGGGTTGGTAGAATCACTCAGCATGGTTATGTGGGGGACTCTTCAGTGTCCAAAGAACAGGAACATAGAAGAGTTTGTCACTAGAAATTTTTCAGGCGTGATGGGACACATCCATCTGCAGGCAGAGTCATCTCTTGGGGAGGCAATTTGGGATGACCTCCGCGGGCCCCATGCTTTGGGGGGCCCACAGAGCCAGGTGCAGCAGCCTCAGCCCCTCCTTGCCCCGCTCTGTGCCACTACTTCCCTGCACCGCTGGCTTCACATCTGGCTGCTCACTACCCCTCTCCACACCCCCGCTCCGTGCTGAAGATCGTGTGCCACCCAGGGCACGCAGGGCAGTGCTACAGCACTGGATTTGCCCCAGACCCCCCTAGCGTCAGATCTGGCTGCAGGTTTCCTAAATCTACAGACCCCAACCGTGAATTGTCAATAATGCTAGGACTATAAAGGTTGAATTCTGCAGAATATGAAGCCTCTCAACATCATGGACTCGACACGGCTCACACAGTGGAGATTTCTTCGCTAGAAAGATTGAACGATCTCTTTTTTTTCCTGGTTCCTCTCCCTCCGGCTGTGCCAGGCAGCAACTGCCAAGCTGTACTGCAGTCTCCCAAGGCCAGCAGGCTCAGGAGGGCTGGCAGTCCACGGTGGTTCTTGCTTCTTGAGCAAGTAAAATCATATTCCTCAATGGGCTGCTTATAGATGACTGGTGTATTGCCTCATGCCAAGGTCCTAATTTTCTAAGGACCACTGCTGTCTGCTTTGTTGTAGAAGTTCAGTCTGACTAGCGGGCCTTCTCTCCCGCAGTCGCGTCCTGGCACAAGAGAGAAGAAAAGGGCATTTAGGAGTTAATAGGCTGGTCTTATACCAATTTCCTGGCTGCATTGCATTCCTAGAGCAGCGTGAAGCAGCTGGAGCCGGAGCCAGGTCCTGACTTTGTGTTCGTGGAGATCATTAGCGCCGATCATATTTGTTTATAGCAGGCACCTCACACAAACCACAGATCATAGATTCTGAAAACTTGCATGCTTTGGGGTCTTCCAGCCATTTTGGAAACAGTAGCCATGGAAGTTAATAAAGGCACTATTGTCAACGTCTCCCCTATGGCTTTTTCTGTAGTAATCCTTAAATATAATACGAGGATAATTGCTTTCCCTGGCATCTATAACAGCGGAGGCATTTCACGCTTCTGAAGTCAGAGAGAAAATAAAAGTGTAAATCGAATTAATTATTTAGAGAACATGAATGTGCTGAAAGAAGGCAAGATGTAAAGAACCCCTTCTCTTACAAAACCCCACCAATATCTTTATTCATCAACTTAAGAAATCCAGTGAGATCCATCAGTGGGTGGATCTCACTGGGCATAACTCAATGGAGTGATACTTATTTATATCAGCTGAGCCTCTGGCTCTTTCTGCGCCAGGAAGGATTCATCTCTAAAGCTCTGCCGGCATTCTGGCCTTTATGTTGCCAGTGCCAGATGAATTCCTAGAATAAATAAAACGATTTTCAGTGTTATTTGCAAAATAATTCAGACCTGAGGTTGAAAGAAGCCTTTAACATTTGAGAATTAGTTGAAATGCTTTCATTGTCTTCACAGTTGATTAGCACTTCTGGAATTAATTGGCTTTGGATAACCTTGCTACGTGAAAATTCAGCGTGCTTTTAGTTTCCTATATGAATCTTTTGGATGTAAGAGGAGAGCTCTGTCTTCTTTCTACATTTAATTATAATGTAAGAAATCACCAGGTAAACTTTTACACCAGTGTTTCATTCAAAGCACCAGTATTAGCCTCATGCTACTTATCTCCCCATAATTTGCTCTTATGGAGCAACAGAAATACCCTTTCTTGCCAAACGCTTGTTTTGTATGGATAATTAAATTGATCGTAATAGGCCGCATTTACCACTGTATTATTCCAGTTCTACCTTGTCATGGGGCGTATTCATCTTAGCAGAGTTGTGCCAGTGTTGACCTTGAATTACCCTGTGATGAAACAGTCAATGCCTGCTGCTGACTTGTTAAACATTGCAGTTATAGAAGCTCTCGTCATGGCCCACAACTCGATGATGCTTAGCACTATCCAAGCACAGAACAGAAGCATGGGCCATTACTCCTTTGGTGAAGCCAATTACCCTTGGCTCTACTTTAGTCTTATGCAAAATCAGCAAACGTTTTTTCTCTTTGAGGTTGTACCACCTCCGCAGGATGATTTACTCTGTTCTATGAGGCTAATCCTTGATGCATCAGAGAAAGATGGGTTGGGGGAATGGGGGTGGAGAACAGAGCTAGATCTGGATAACTGCATCAAGAGGGAAATAATCCTTCTTGACCTCTGTAGGCAAACTACAGAACCTAAACATGAGATTTCATTAGTCATTGTTTCATTGTGAAGCTGCAAGTAAAATGGGTATCTTGAGAGCAAATTTCCTGTTCTCTCCGTGGCCAATGAAGGAAGAGTGCAAACAGGGAGATCCATGTATTCCAAGGCCGGAAAGGACCACTACAGCCACAGCCATCTGAGGCCATAAAATTTGTCTTAAATGCTGGATTAAAGCACGCTAGATTAGCACCCAGAGCTAACCCGTAGGCCTGGGGGGAAAGCAAAGTGAGATTGTTTGAAATAAGTGCTCTCTTAGAAATCCAGACTTTAATTTTCCCTCTTGTTTTACCCATAGAGTTTGGACTGTGCACTTAGCCATTCCTGTCAATGGAGAAAGTGTTTCCAAGCTGTGAAAAATGTGTAGCCTGGTAAAAATCGGAAATGATATAAACATATTTTTTCAAAGTGCCTTTGATCCTGGAGCTTCCCAATGTGCTTATTAAGCATGTTGTACTTATGCCAGATGCTAAAGAAGCCACTTCAGCAATCTGGCTCTAGTTTGAGGACAATAACAGATGAATGCTCAACCCCACTGTATGGTAGTGTGGTGAGAAAACCATGTAGCCTCTACTCTTCCAGAGAATGCCAGCATAGATACTTGACCACCAATGTTTAGACTGTTTTGGCTATTTTAAAGTAGCTCTGGGGTGAGCTACAGCAACTATAGCAGTACAGAGAAGCAGCAGCTGGTTGCTTCTAACAGGCGCTACCTGAAGAGGACTGGTTGCCTTTCAGAAATGACAAGGTTTGGTGGGAGGAGGAGGTCTGGAGAAGATCAGAGGTTGGACAGATATGTGCACCCTTCAAGAAATTGCAAGGTTTGGGGGAGGAGGAGGTCTGGAGAAGATCAGCGGTTGGACAGATATGTGCACCCTTCAAGAAATTGCAAGGTTTGGGGGAGGAGGAGGTTGGAAGAAGATCAGAGGTTGGACAGACACGTGCACAGAGAACAATACTGCCCATTTGAAAATAACACAAAGTGAAGATAACACAAACTGGCTGTGTTTAAGAAGAACCCAGCCAGGCTGTGTCCAGTCCTACCTGAATGGGCACTGTTACTGGGTTGTTGGGGAAAATGCATATTCATATGGCCAGGTATACTTTTAATGGACCGCTGATCTGACAACTGCCATGGAATTGTAAACCATAATAAAAGTGGTGTTGAGAGAAGAGAGGGTCATGTGGCTAAGTCCTTGGCCTGGAATCTGGCTTCAATACCTACCCCTGACAAAGCTTTCTCTGTCACCTCAGGTGATTCACTTACTTTCACTGTGCCTCAACTTACCCACCTGTAAATGAGTACATCACACTGCCTAGTATCATAAGAAGAAATTTATTCCTGATGGCACACTGATAAGATTCAACACTAATGGCAAGCACATATTTAAAGGACAGGATGCACAAAAATACTTTCCATCTTCAGTAACTATGTTGGATGAAACTTTTAAAATAGGTGACTAAGTTATTGCTAAGCCCAGTTATATGGTTCTCTGAAGAACGTAATAAGGCAATGCTGTGAGTTTGCAGGTAGAAAGCAGGAACAGTGTTAAAATTGTATTAGCAGCAGTGACGAACTACCAAATTAAAATGTGAATCCCTAAGCAGGAGAACTAGGCTTGAATATTGAATGTTGCCGATTTTCCCCCCTCCCCGCTCCTCCCTTTCCTGAAAGGATTTATTTCTGGAATCATTTAAAAACTGCTGAAAGAAAGCCTGGGAATATTATTATAGTTGTTACTGGTGAAAATTGATTGCTTCATCTTGTTCCTCTTAATAGAGTACTATTAAAATGAATTACCATACAAATCCAGTTCTGCATTTATGATGCATTAAATGTCAAAAAAGAATTATTCTAATTATATTTCTTACCAAGGCATCAGATTATACAATACAATATAAGGCAACATGCATAAAAGGTATTGTTGTAACCACCCAGTTGTTTAATAACATTCCCAGACACTTAACTTCTGTCCTTCCTCACCGAGGGTGCGTCTACACGTGCGTATTAATGCCAAGCAATAAACTCCGACACTTACCATGCCAGAGTTTATCGCTCCCTGGTGCTGCTTTTATATGTGCGCTGGGACAGTAGCATGTTGAGCCAGGTTGGAGCAGCTCTGGCTGGCAGGGGCCTCGGGGCCAGCCTGCCGACCCGGGGCCACATCTGCCCGGCTTAATGTGCTGTAGAGGGGTTGGCTGGGGCACGAGGCTGCTCCAGTGCAGGGCTAGCCGGCAGGCAGTCCCCCACACTGAAGGACCCTTGTGTCCCAGCCAGCCCCATCAGTGTCTATACATTCAGTGCTGTGGAATAAAAAACTCCACAGCAGGGTAGTGTTTGTATTTACAAGTACTACCCTGCTGCAGATTTTATTAGTTTCCTGTGGCCTAATAAGGCCGCACATGTAGACGTTGAGACTTTACTGCAGAGCCAGTTAATCTGCTCCAGGGTAAAGGTGTCTTGTAGACGTGCCCTGAGACCTTTTCCCATTGCAATCAGTGAATGCATCTACACGAGATAGTTACTGCACTATTGCCTAATTAGCTTCACAGTAAAGCGTCACCATTGACATGAGTGGTGCTATTAGGCTAGAATAAACTTCATAACTCCACCATAGGATAGTACTACCCAACACAAATACTATCGTATGGCAGAGTTATTTAATCCACTGCAACACACGTGTAGATGGTGACTGCGGCTGGCTGGAGCATGAGGGTGTTACAGTGCAGGGCTGCCTAATTACTAGCCCTATACTGTAGCACCCTTGTGCCCCAGCCAGCTCCTTTACAGCATGTTGAGCCAGGCTGGCAGGCTAGCCCCCCTGGACTGCTTGCCAGCCGGGGTTGCACCACCCTGGCCCAACACGTGTGGTCCTGGGTGTACGTGTAAATGCTGAGCCAGGGAGCAATGGACTCCAGCATTAACTTTTCTGGAGTTTATGATGTCAAATTAATGTAACATGTAAACAACATGCCCAGTGAGCAGTTAGCCAATTCCAGCTTGCATATAAATACTCGAGGATGCGAGCTATAAGTATCTAGCTGGAAGAAAATTACGGGTTGTGTTCGAAGTCCACTGTGCCTGATGGAAAGATTCCCAGTCAATGGGCTTTGAATCAGATTATAGAGAGGATAGAGATGGGCTTTTCTTTGTGGCGATGGAGGACAGGACTAGGAGCAACGGCCTCAAGCTACAACAGGAAAAATTTAAGCTGAAGATTAGGAGGAACATGCTGACTATGACAGTGGTCAAGTGTTGGACCAGGATACCAAGAAAAGCTGTGGAATCTCCATCCTTTGGCACTTTCAAAAGCAGGTTAGACGGGCACTCGGATGGGATGATTTAGATAGGGATGAGCCTGTGCTTGCTGCTGGCATAGGGGAATAGGCCAGTAGGCAAGGCAATACATCTGGGCCATTTTGTAGCTGTAGTATTTTAGAGCAGCCTGAAGGGTCCTCTGCTTTCCATCACAGAACTATCTCAAAATGCAGGAACCCAAATACCAAGGGAGTGCACGGGGCATCTTTGTCCCCCTGAACCCTGCACTGCAAGGGTCTCTCTGGCCTGTTATTTCCTGCAGACCGTTTACTCTGTTCTCAACCTGTAACTTTTAACTTCTGCTTTGTGAAGTCAAAGGAAATACCATCGACCAGCCACAAAATACCTAAGGGGAAGAGAATCAAAGCCTGTTTCATTTATTTCCATTTTAGAGCTCTCAGCACAATTGACTCTGGAAAGGCCTGACTTCTAGGGAGGTGATAGGATACATGATTCACTTTTATAACACAGCTATTGTCTTAAATGCTGCAAAGGTGCACTGATTAATCCTAAAACCAAGGGAAACATCCAGGAGGATATCAAGAGAGAGACAAATGGAACTAGAGAGAATAAAGTAGACGGAAGGCATTAATAAAATTATAGCGAACCTAGAAAAAAGCAAGCTATTACTACTTGGTGTAGAGGGATAATGTATAGGAAAAATAACTATACAATAGGAAAGGAGGCATGGGACATGAAAAGGAAGCATCTGAACACCTGTTGTGATGAATGAGCTTGTGATGTGATGTGGTAGCATAAAACCAGCGTCACGTGCCCAGTTGCCGCCTATCAAACAAACGAGAATATACTGGTGAGGCTCTAAACATAATGCCATGGGGTCGGTCAGTGTGGGATCAGCTCAAGTGTTGTGAACCATTTTCTGGATTCGTAGAAAGATATTAGAAATGTGAAGTCACCCCAGCCCAGGGAAGCTTTTATCAAATTGGCTGAAGATTTGGAAGTGCTAGCTTATGAAAAGAGCAAAACATTTAAATAGAGAATTGTTTATAAATTATACAGGAATGGCTTATTGATATCCAAAGGTGTCCACATTAAGGAAAGCGTAATATTGCTGAGAGTGATCCCTCCAGGGATAATTAGAAATAACTGGATAAAATCAACTCTTTGACTATTCAGCCTGAACAAGAAAAATGTCCTTCCAAGAAAGGTCTGTTCTGCTCTTTCCATGAAGCTTTTCACCTAGAGCCTGCATTTACAATGGGGATCTGCTGTGCCTTCAGGCACTGGTAGCCAGCCACCAACCCTGTGGTACTACGGCACGCTCCAAGTGCGATCGAGGTAAACTGCAGGAGGATAAAGCTCATGGCAGGTGACCCAATTTATCATGGTTTTGTGCCAATGTCAGCAGTACTAACGCAAACCGTGGCACTGGACTGTCAGCCAGTGGGCAGTAGGTGGAAGGTGTGGGCCACGTTTCTTCCTCCTCCCTGAGCAGCTGGACCCCAAGCCTTTATGGCAGGAAGATTTCCCCACTGAAGAAAGGTGGGTAGTTTCCATGGAATGGGAAATGATTTTGTCTCTACAGCTGTGCACAAGTTGACTATTATTCAGATTGGTTTCCTTCCTTTTTTTTTAAACCTACTAATATGAAGTCCAAACTATAGATGTTCCTGCAGTGTTTCCATCTGTAACCGTTCCTGTAATTCATACTCATCAATACTTTATCCTCTGCATTTTCATTACTGCCTTGGTAAATGCAAAGACATGAAGGGACGGGCGGCTTTCTTGGGATATTGCTATGCTTCAAAATGTATCCAACACTCTCTCTAATAATGTGATTTTCTTCACTCTCTCTCTGTTCTTCCCTGCCTGAGAAATCCCGCTGAGAAGTTGAGCTATGGATAAATGCACATTGTTACTAGCAAGGAACAGAGGGAGACAGGCAACTTGATGGCAGGGTCTGGCTGGGATGCACCTGGAAACCAGAAGTCGGGATTTCTGTAGGTTATTTGATCATCTTACACAAAAGCAAGCAGTGAACGTAGGGTCACTCTGCATCTGCACACTTGGGCTGGAAAAAGTGGCAACAATCATATAAACAGCAGCAGTTTTGAAGTCTTAGATAAATTCACATCAGTGCATAAGTTTTGTGCAGAACCTGTGCACAAGGATGGATTTCACCTCCAGAATACTCCCTTTGTACCTAGTGTGTTATTAGGAGCTAAAAAACAGAATAAATTAGCAGCATCACTTTATGTGGAGGTGGACATCCTCTTCTACCACACCATATTTAATCTGGGGTAAGGAGAATAAATATGACGGACTAGTTGGAGAGGAATGATATGGAATTCATCAACCAGGAGGGTATCATAGGCCTTGTTACCAGCAAAATGATGTCGTTTGCTTTGCTGGATTCCTTCCATTTTCCTTTTTTCCTCCAAATAAGCACATCAACTTCTGTTGGAATGAAGTGCATTAGAACGGGGATACTTTGTGGGGCTGGGTTCCTCAGTCCCTGAGAAGATTGGAGGTTGGTAGACCTCATGAAAGTACATATTGCTGCAGCAAACAGTGACACTCCGGAGCATGGGAGTGCTCCAGCTGAATGGAGAAACCGTAGCTTGCAAATTAAGTGGGTCACTCCAGCTGGCTAGGAAGGATCCAGACTTGACTATAATACAATGAACATTTTAGTCAGGTGGCAATAGTATTCCATTGCCTGTGTGCTCCAGCCTGGCTGCTCATACTCTGCACCGGCTTGTAAAAGCAATACAAATGTGTATTCCTTCATCCCAGCACTGGCAAGTGCATCCCCAGATAAATCAGTGCTGGAGGAGATGGGGATCTACGCAGAAGTTTAAAAGCTTAGCAAAAGGCATCACTTAAAAGTGAAGCCATGGCTAAGTAAATGCGATGCTGTCTTACTCAGCGTGTCTGATCCCTGCGTGTGCTCCGAGTCAGCCCTGCTGATGCTAGTGGCAAATCTGCTTTTCTACTGTTCATTTTTGATACCTGACTGTAGAGCCGGCCCTGCTCAGCGAGTCGGGTAGATCCTTTTCACTTTTGTGCCTTGTCAACAGAATTGTTTGCTGAACTCCAGTCGCGTATACCTCTGTGACAAATGAAGGCAAGTGAAGGGCACCTGAGGGTGTAGCCTGGCTTGAAGTGTCTTTATAAATGATGATACCTGAGAGAGAAAGAACTGGGACAGGCTGACAAGCCTGGGAGAAGATTGTGAAATGTGTCACCATATTTTGCCCCTCTCCCCTCCCCTCCATCTTTTTCTTCTTGGGATGAAATTTAATATTTTTTGTGAAACACCTCTCTGAAATGTGAAATGCCAACAACATTTCGCTAGCCAGATCAATACTAAAAAAAAAGGTTCAGTAGTCAATTTTTGTCTTCAAGCTGGGCACATTGAACCTGGAGTAACATATCACTTGATGCCAATTCTGATACCAGCAACTTCCCTGTTCAGCCAGCTTTCCTCCAGAGCTCAGATCTGAAAAACAGGGAGTGCTGGGGATGTACTTCTGTATGGACTCTCCATGTGTCCTGCATTGCGTGCTCCTATATTTTAACCTAGAGCTGATGATGCTTTAATATCGATTATCAATTACTTGTATTGCAGTAGTATCTAGGAATCCGAGTTACAAATGTCTTTCTTACAGAGCGTTGTGTTGTACAGTTACAGAAGATAAAGCTGGTCCTTGTCTCAGGTGGTTTCAGCTTTCAGTGGGAATAGCCATGGATGTAGGTTTGATTGGACCTCAGTACTCTATTGTAACTAGCACTTGCAAGGCGAAAGGATGCCTCTTTGTAGCTCTCCTTGACTGCAGGGTGAGAATCTGAAAACATTTTACCATCATTCTCACTTAGGCTTTTCACGTTAGCGGCAATTGGTCAAATGCTGGGGAAATATGGCTGTGAGCCCAATCCTGCTCCCAGGTCTTATCCATTATAGTTGTGGAAGTGACTTCCCTGTTAACAGTCAATGGGCTTTGTCCACGTGAGCTTGGCTCGCAAGATTTGGCAGCAAATGCTGATGAAGTGCACATGCCAGGTTTCCTCAGGCCAAGGCCAAGATTGAACGTTAATAGGATCCATTATTAGAATACTTTGCATTCTGTTGTGGGCAGGGAAGCTGATGAAAAAGGCTTTAAATCTCCCAATATCCCCAATTTTAAATTAATGTAATGTCTTATTCAGGGTGCAGAGACCAGAAGTGTCCTTGGACAATATTAGCACATCTCAGGCTGATGGGTCTTCTGAATTGTAATCCCATCCAGAATATATTTACTGTCAACTTAATAGGCTAATGGTTATACACTGGAACGTCCTCCCTCAAAAATAAACTCATATGACAATTCCCAGCTATTCCAAACCTTCTCTCTATTAGATTCATACCATGCATCATCTCTTCAAAGGTCTCTCTATACAATAAAAGCAGACGGCAGTTTTGCAGCCGGTAGCTGTCCTCCTTAATAAAAGATTCAGTGCTTTTCAAAATACCTTGTTTTAGACAGCTTTCATTGCATTATATTTACAGGTTTAATAAAAAATTATGGATGACACCTATTATTTCAATGACGACTCGCATTCTATACACAGCATGCTTGGGAGTGAATTTGTTATTCATGAACATGACGTTGAAGTAACCCTTCTTGGAGATAGAATTGTAAAGCGTAGGCGTTGCATCCCTTTTCCTTGCACGGCACCGATCCCATTCATTTCAGTTTCACATCTTGATACTAACTACAGAGTTTGGCTGACTCCCAGTCTCAACATAATGTCCGTCTTCTGCCTCAGTCCAGGACCTTCTGCACTGACTGTGGGGAGGCCTGGACAAAGAGGATCTCCTGTGGTCCAGGCTTCCAAGACCCCAGGTTGGTCTTCCTCATCAGGATATCACCATACACCATGAGGATGTAACACGGGATCAGGAAATGGCTAGCAACAGAGCGGTGTTTGAGCTGGGCTCAGCAGCCTTGAAAATGAATAGCAAATCTATTTCCTTTTAGTAATTATTATGTTGCTTGCTCTGTTTGGAGCCTCTACAGAAATATTATCTTAATCGGCTGATGAGAGCTTGGACTTCTGGGAAAAGACCAGTCAGGTGCCAAACGCTTTTCTATTAACCTTTACATTAACAAGAACAGGGCTACTCTTAAAAACCCACAAGACATTTCTTAACTATTACTATATCTGATCACCTGTTGCAGACAGCTTCTAACTTCCCCCACTAGCTGCCTTCTAATTCAGTCCATAATTAATTGGAAAGTGTTTTTATTGCTTTCTTTCATAGTATTCATTTCTAATAAATGAACTCGGAGAGGAAAAAGCTAAATTCTCTTCGAGATGGATTGGCTCTAAGAGGGTGGTAGACTATTTCCATAGTAACATCTTCTTAAAACAACTGCCTACCATTCCAGTTATTAATCCTATTAGTGAGAGTTAGAATGAAGCCAGGCATCTTATGATCAGCCTGTAATTTCTTTGTTTGTAATAATATCCAAATCTGCTATTTTGCTTGGAAACATGGTAATGCAGCAGCTACTTGAGTTAGATGCAAAGAAGTCTAATTTCAGTTCCTTGTTCTATAGGCCAACCCCACAATTTCTCTTACAGCCCCATTGTACTAATGTAATTTCCACCCACTTACGGTCTCCATACTTCAGCAGAGATAAGTGCAGCCATAGAACCAGGTTCCCGCTGCCTCAGGTTCCCATCTATGAACCGGGAATAATAATACTATTTTTCGCCTAATTGTTGACTGTCTTCTCTCTGTCTGCCCCAACCATGTATTGGTATAGTGTTCAAATACAGTGATACAATGGGCCTCCAAGCTTGGGTGGGCTTCTTTGCTTCTGCAAAGAAAAATTATGCTTAACATCAGGCTTTGCCATGTCCAATGCATAGGAGATTTAGTTCTTCAGATTTGTCCAAGATGAATAACCTGTGCCCATGTGAGTTGTCATATGATGGGCGTGCATCTGGAGTCATTCAGAAACAAGGAACCTGTAGTGTTTTTAATAGCCTGCTAGGGCTACTTGCTTTAAGAACATACACTTTAAATGGAGATAAATCGTTTGACTTTTATTCCATTTGCACATGACTCCAGTAGGAGTATATTGGTTTAAGTCAGGGAAATCAGGTCCTTATTTTTTACTTGCTATTTAATTTGTGTGTGGTTTTAAGCTGAAGACACTATAGAAGATGTAAGCCATGATTTCATACTGTGCCTTTCTTGATTTCTTTGCATGCTACTCTCGGTCACTTATTGTTGGAAGTATTTCAAATGGAGCTGCCAAAAGTTTGGATTGCCATGACATTTCGCTTTCGCTGAGTCTTTTGTCTGATACTAAGCAGGATAGAAATGTAGATGCGTGAGCCAATTTCTGTTTTGTTCTGGCATCCTGGTCAACACAGCAAGGTCAGCTGTCGGCTTCCTAGACCGTAGCATCTGGTTTCTCAGGTATGGACATATAGAAAGTTGAAAGAGT
>NW_005842044.1:55921-89894 GCF_000455745.1 Alligator sinensis
AAGAGTGTGGGGACCTACAGTTGCATACGTTCTTACCCCGGGTAAAAGCAAGCTAAGCTGCCGTGGCTGATCCCTCTTTTACCCTGATCTTTACCTACTATGTTACCACTCTTCATGATATGTATGTCTTCACTGCAGTGTACCCAGCTAGCCTAACCTGAGAGTAAGTATGTACACGGCAAAGATGCATTCAAGCCGTACCTATGCTGCTAACTCATTTACTGTGGTGCTTCACTGACTGGCACAAGGGAACATCTCATGGTTTCTGGTGGTTCTCCAAGCTATCCTTCACTATTAAAACATTATGGAAGGATGTCTCTGTCCTTCCTAATCCCCTGTAAAGAAATATTCTTAGCCCTCCAGCCCAATAATTCATTTCCATCTTGGCCCCTCTAGACTTCCATCCATGGCCTTCATTCCGGGTGGAAATGTATGAATCTAGCTCACATCTGTTGGAACTGTTGTCAGTACTGCAACTCGTATTTTAGCCATAATGTTGTACGGGGTACACCACCATCAGTCATATTTATTACCTCTGTAATTCTCATTTTATATTCTGTGAATTCGCCAGTCATCTTTGGACTAAATGGTGCTGCACTATGGAGGAATCAGCCCCACTCGCTTCCTAGCAACAAACAAATGACTAAATACTTTGTCCTTCTTTGGGTTTTGGAGCTATTCTTTCTATCCCCCTATTTGTGGAGCATACAAGCCAGTTGCTGTATTGGTGTTACTTACTGTTGGCTTCACTAAAGAGCAGTGCTTTGACCAAGGTCCTCCCCTGGGTCCAGGTTACTAAGAAACTATCTGTAAAAGTAGTGATTTTCTCATTAACAGGATTGCTCAGGGACGGGCGTCTCAGAAGTTTAGGACAAACACACCCATCTCAGGAATATCATGTTTCTCTTGAAATGAGGCTATTTGGTGTGGTTGGCCTGGTAGACAATCAGATTGGCCTGTCTTGGTCTTGCTTTCCTCCTGCCTTGCTTTGTGTGAATTAACAATGATGAAACCTGAGGCTCAGACTCCCTGCATGCTGCATCTATCTACCAGCTCATTAGGCAGCTTGTCTTGTCTATCTGGTCTATGGTTGCAGTTGCAAGACATAGGTGAAGAGGGCAAATAAGGCAACTTTTTCCAGGGATAAGAGTCCTCTTCATATCTCTACACCACTAAGGAATATACTTGTTATGGAAAGAATATGACAAACTGTTTATATTTAACTTGTGATAGACCACATTCAGCATGGGCGTTGCAGCATAAATACTAACACTTCCTAACAGTTGCTTTTGTGCAGAACACTTTTTAATTTTATTCTGCTGTGTTAAGTTTCTCATTTGTATTCACGCTATAACACTAAAGGATCTCATCATCTTGTCTCTGACTGCTGGCATATATATATCTCGCGCAGTGACTGATACCCGGTTTTGAGAAACGTACAAGGCAAAATCACTTCTCCATCTCTCTGTGTTAATAGAGGAACCTTGGGGCTATTATTTGAATAGGAGCCATTAAGGCTCTCTACAGCATACCTAAGACACTGGTTCATAAAAGGCAGAAAGAAGTTTAGCTTTATGATTTGCTTTAAAAAGACTTAAGATGCTTCAAGAGGAAACTTTCTATTTAAATATTGTGTGAGATAGCTGTCATTGTTTTATTAGCTGGAGAAATCCCAGGCAGCCTATTTCCATAGCCTGTAGAGGATTCACACCTGTTGGATTGGGGTGGACAATCATGAGCCTTGTACTGGCCATGAACTTGGGGATGAACTAAACAGGGCTGGGCACAATGTCACTTTTGTCCTTTCAACACGTGTTCACAGATAAGACAGTGTTAGGGCAACTCTGACCTAAGTCTGTCCTTGGTCAGCCTAGCAGAACAGCCAGCCACTCTAATTACAGAGGGCATGGCTTTCAATGCTCATATTAATTTCTCATTCAGGAATTATATTATGGAACAGGCAGATGAAGTGCTCATATGGGCACACAGATGCAGAGCTCCCTGAGCTGGGTGATGCCGACAGATTGTACTCATGCAACGAGCTTTCCCTGAAGGGAGCTGGCGAGGGGGTGGACTCTCCCCTGCTTTCTGGGTCCTTCTCCCTCCCTCATACCCGATAATCAGGGCCAGAAATTATTTATAAATCACTTAGAAAATCTATGGAAGAAATTGGCTTTACGGACGGCCAAGATGATGCTTGACAGAAGGGAAGGACGGGTGGCGTCCAGAAGAAAGGCTGGGATAGTTGTTCTTCTACCTGGCGTTCTTCTATAACCTCATTACTATGATACCCAAGTACTTCACGATCACAATGTAAGCATCCCTCTGGGAGATAAGGATAGGGAATTGGAGGCCTACAGAGACGAGGAGGCAGATCCGAAAAAAGGACCTAAGTGTCCAAATTCTGATCCTGAAACTCCATGCTCAACTTCTGGGTAAACTTAGGAGCATCTTACGTAAGTGCCTCAGCTGTAAAGCTACCTGATTGCCTAAAGTTTAGCTCCTGCACATCCCCGGAAACACCTTAGTCCTCACAGTACTGGTGAGTTGGTGCCTATTACATGCCTAAATTAGATCAGGACCTACCTCTTAGACCTTAAACAGATGGGTCCTGTATACCAATACCTATTGCAGGAAGGCCACACACAAAAGCAGTAGTTGGAACTGTCTTTGACACAACTGGAAGAGGAAGAGTCACCCCCTCTTCTCTTTATAAACTAGCTCAGTGGTTACAGCACTCTCTTGGGACATGGGAAATCCAGATGAATTCAAACCTCAGCCTGAGAGCGTTCAAACCCACATCTCCCACTTCCTCCCTGGAGGGTGCCCCAACGTATTGGGCTACAGGTTATTTGGGGTGGGAACTGGGAACTCTTCCTCTTGGAGGCTGTTACACTTTGCAGAAACGGGTTCAAGATTTATTGAACTAAGTGGAAAGAAAGAGAAAGAGGAAGACAGCATGAGTCGGTTGTGTAGTGGTTAGAGTATGAACGTGGGAGAAGGCACCCCTGGTTCCTAGTTCCTACTTCAAGGACTATTTAATGTAACATTTCTGTATTGCAATTGAATTGAAAGAGGTCAAACCAAGAAAATGTGGGGAGGGGTTCCCTGCAAGAAAAAGAAAATCAGTGAAAGAAGAACATGCTTTTGCTTTTGTCAAAAAGGGGTTTTTTTTTCAAATATGAGTTTTGTTGAAAAAATCCAACTTGAAAACTAGAACTTATTTGAGCTTTGATAATATCTGCCCCAAAAACTCTGGCTTCTTGGTTGCTGGAAACTGAAATATTTTCAGTTTTTCATGTTTCTGGGGTTCTTCCCCACCATCAAAAATCTGAAAATTGTGGAAGAAAATAGAATTTTTTACATCATTTTCTGCTCTTTCCCCAAAATATTTTCCATTTCCAAAAAATGTTTCAGTGGTAAGTTTCTGATTGATTTTGTAATGTGGTTCTGTTCTGCAAATTGATTCAACACCTCCAGAGATGACTGAGTGGTCCAAGTTCAGGCCTTACATATAACTGCTCTAAAATCAATAAAGTCACGCTGAGCATGACTTTATGCCAGTATGTTTTAAGAACGGGCCTTAACTGACTGATTTCTTCCACACTGAGGGAGGATGTCATTTTTCATCAACAGAGGTTGGTTCAGCTGTCAAGGACAAAAACACTTTGCAGGGGAAAAGAACAATATCACTTTTTAATCGTTGGTGTTAATCTGTTTTTTTGTAGGAAGTTGTGCTGAGAAGTGTTTTGTCGAGAAGTTCTGCCGAGAAACAAAGCTGGGCTGTGCACCTCTGCAGAGTTTCTACCAAAGTACATTGATAGGTTCAGAGCGGAAGAGTGACTGCTTGCCAAGGTTGGGTATAGCTGGGTATTTGAGATGCTTATCCTGTCAGCTCTTTCAAATATCAATCTACTGTTCTGCAAAAGCTGATTTCCTATCTGCTGCTTATGGGTCAGAACGGGGCGCATTCTGGCAGGAGAGGTTAAGCAACAGGAGAGAGAGAGGCCTGGATAGTCTCTCACTCAGGTGCCTTGACCAATGCTTCTCCTCTCCCCCACTCTCCCCACATCACGGTAGGCACAAGGGAACAGATAGGAAGAACATGCCACAGTGGGGCTGTGCAGAGATAGACAGGAGCAAAATATCTGTGTGGCCCCTAGGTGGGCTGGGAAATGTGGGTGGAGCCAGAGGTGGTTTTATGGGAGGAGCCAAGAGAAGAGGTGTTAAATGGCATGCTGCCCCACCGGAAGGATACCAATAGGTGGGTGGAGAGGTTACAGGGCTGCTTCATGCTGCTTCAACTTGTCCTTGTTTCTTTCTTCTCAAGAGGACAAAGTCTTTGTCCCTGTGTCAGTAGTATTCTCTTCGGGGTTATTGGAGCTTTGCCTGTTTCAGGACGAAGTGCATTGTTGAAGATCTATAGGATTAGTAGAGATCACTGACATCTCTTGAACAAAACAGGGGTTTTTATTTAGAAATAGGCTTTTACGGGGAGTGGGGGGAAGGTTTTGTGAAACTCAATGTTCCTAAAGTTTTCTTGAAAAAAATGTTCACGCATTTCAGTAGTTACAAAGCTATTTTTACCCAAATCTATTTTTTAATCCATAAAGAGTTTCAATGATTAATTTCATAACAGTTTTTGCTCACATTTACAATAAAAATTGCTACCAGTTGGAATAAAATCTTTGGCAAAAAATGCCGAAACTTTGTAAATCAGACCCATATTAAGTAACACAAAATGGAAGGAATTTGAAGTTATACCATATATATGTGTGTGTGTGTGTGTGTATATATACTGTATATATTGAGATATATGTGTGTGTATACTGTATATATATATTTATGTATCTGTGTGTGTGTGTATCTGTGTGTGTGTGTGTGTGTGTATACTGTATATATATTGGTATATCTATATGTGTGCGTGTCTGTGGGATGAAGTAGGTTGTTGCCTATGAAAGCTCATGCCCCTCTGAACCAGTTAGTCTCTAAAATGTAACCCTGCCCTACCTTCTCCCTGATTTCACACTAACACAGCTAACCTGCCTCTCTTTTAAGTTGAAAGAATTGCCCAAATGTTGCTGCCTATGCATTCAAGTCTCAGGGTTAATGTTCTAAAATTGTGAAGGTACTTTTTTGAAAATATGACCCTACATCAGTTCCTCCCCATAGCTTTATTGTTGCTATTCATGGAGCGTAACAAGTAACAAGACTTTTCTAAAAATGAGGTGAGCCAGTTTAAAAGCTGCGGATGCATTAGGACATGTAAAGACAGCAGATGAAAAGTATGGTGTACACACCAGGATTATGGAGAACTGAACCAGGGGAATAAATTAAGTACAGCAAACCATTTTCAAAGGCCCACTGTTTGGAGTTAAGCACTTTCTAGTGTGACCTATATATTAATTCGGCATTGTCCACATGGCTGGAAATGAAAGAAGCACATTATTCCTTTTGAATGTAATGATACTATAGCAGAAAGTCATCCTTACAAGGTTAAACTAAGTCCTTGTTTTTCTGGCCTATTCTGTTGGCTCACGTCTGTATTTTCCAAACAGACCACGATGACTTTCTTGCTCCAGTTTTAATGACATATCCAGAGGGGTTTTGTATGTTTGTTTTTTGCATGTGTAAAAAAATTTGTTGCATTTGTGTCAAAATGTATTGTAGAGTTGCTGGTTATTCAGGTTCACACGTGTCTCCAGAAAGCTTGTAGCATACAGAGTGGCTATTAAAAATATGAGAGCATATTTGCAGAGCAGAATGAAAAAGGATTCAAGGAGAATAGGCTATGGTGGATCTGTGAGCTAGAGCAAAACACTGTCAACTCCTTGAACAATATATTTGATATTAGACTTTGCTGACTTCCTCTAACTCTGCTTTGACTTGGTCTCCCACAATGTGCTCATGGTAAATTTGGGGAGCTGCGACATCAATAACCCAATTTTTCTGGTGGCTAGGAAACTGGCTCCGGGGCAGGACCCAGAGAGTAATGATAGATAGATAGATAGATAGATAGTCAACATGGCGCTTCGTGACCAGTGGCCTCCCTTAGAGTTCAGTACTCAGACTAGTACTTTTTAACATATTCATTAATGATTTGGATTTGGGTGTTAACAGCAGACTGGCAAAGTTCACAGATGACACCAAATGATGCAGGACTGTGGCCATGCTGGAGAAAAGGCTGAGGATACAGGCTGACCTGGACAGGCTCACAAGGCAGATCAAAACCTGATGATGTTCAATACCGAGAAGTGCAAAGTGCCTCAGCTGGGGAGAAACAACCCACAAAATATTTACAGGCTCAACAGTGCTACACTTATTAGCACCGCAGCCGAAAGGACCTGGGGGGCTTGATAGACCATACAATGAACACGAGGCACTAATACGATGCCGTAGCCAGCAAAGAAAACAAAGCAATGGCATGTATCTACTGATGCATCTCAGACAAGACTAAGGATGTCATCCTCCTGCTTTACTCGGCCTTGGTGAGGATGTAGCTAAAGTACTGCATCCAGTTCTGGGCACTTCACTTCAGGAAGGATGTGGGGACGCTTGAGAGGGTCTGGAGGAGGGCTACACGTGTGGTCCGAGGTATGGAGAGCAGGCCATACAATGAGAGGCTGAGAGACATGGGTCTCTTCAGCCTGGAGAAGAGAAGACTCAGAGGGGACTTGGTGGCAGCTTTTAAGTATACAAGGGGCATATATCAGGGACTGGGAGAACATCTGTTCACCAGGGATTCCCAGGGGAAGACTAGGACTAATGGGCATAAATTGCTAGAAGACCGCTTTAGATTAGACATAAGGAAAAACTTCTTTACAACTTGAGCATCCTGGGTCTGGTGGTACAATTGCCTACTCTGCATATCTTCAAAAACATCTGGACACTCATGTTGCTGGGGTCAGCTGTCCCAAGTGTCTTTCCTGCCCGAGTACAGGGCGGCTGGACCTGGTGATCTTGAGAGGTCCCTTCCAGCCCCTAACATCTATGCATCTCTGCTCTCAGGAACTCACTTCTATTCCAGGGTGGGAGATAGATTCTGGAGTTCAAGCACACCTTCTTGAAGGTGCCACTAATTATGAATATCATAGAAATCAGCTCTGACTGCTGAAATATAGGGGACCAAAGCATTTTGGCCCCCAACCTATGGATGAGCTAAGCCCAGACCATTTTTATGTCTCTACACAAATTCTAGAGCCATCCACACTCCAACCTGTAATGCATTGAGGCTTGTTGCCTTTCAAGGGCAGCTGCTGGTCTGGGGCACAGCAACAAGAAACACTGACCCCCTTCTGGGAACAGCTTCTTGTAAAGCACCTGCCAGTCTCTGCCTTATCTTTCCTCCATCACTGCTTTGCCAGTGTTTCTTGACTGGAAAATGCTAATTGATGTATCCGTGGCCAGATGGGAACAGAAATGGATCATCTTACTCCTCTGCTAGCCTTTCTTCAGGTTCTTTATCATTATTACCAGGGAACTGTAGAAGAGCTGGGGACAAAAAACGTGAATGCAATGAAATGCAATTCACAGTAGTAGTACTCGTGGTAAAACCCAGACTAGACTGATAGGCTGTCTTCACATACCAATACGCATTGCTGCTGAAAAAGAAATCCCCATCTACAAAGCAGCTAGAAACGATAGGCTTCTGACTACTTCCTCAGATAAAAAGAGGTTCAAAGGCTTGTCAGTACTGAGCTACAGAGGCAGGTCTTGTGTATCTGACAGCATCTGTGTGATGGGGGTGGGGGGAGAGGTAGATGAGAGAGAGGAAAGATTAGGCAGAGAGGAAAGGCATGAGGCAGTCAGGCAAAGAGAGATTGAAACACAAATTGATTGAATGACAAGTGATCTGGAAACAGGTACAGATGAGGAGACAGGGGAAGTGAAGGGAAGCAGAAGTTGTGGAACAAATGAGCAGGAAGCATCAAAGGAAAGAACAGGCAGAAGGAAGCAAAGGTACCAACAAAATGAATGAAGATAGAACAAGAGGGGGGTTGGAGGTGGGGGGGAGCAAGGAAAGTTAAATCTCAATTTGCAGTGGAGTACATCATGGTTGGCAAAGCAAGAGGTAAATGCTCTCTGTCTTGCTCGCCAGGGAGAATGTTTGACACAGGTGTTTGCCGCCTTTGCAAGGACGGCCGAGGAGTTATCCGGGGGGTGTGTTGAGGCTGAGCTCAGCTGGAGTGAATGACTGTCAGAGACTTCATTAGGGAAGCAAACTCAACGAGCATCTCTCTTTTTCAGGGATTGGACTGATCTCAGAAACAAGGTGTGATAGGAGCCCTTTAGTTGTTGGTTGTGTTTTTTTTTTTGGGGGGGGGGGGGGGTTGGTTTATTTGAACCTCGAAACAATGGGTGTTTTGATGTCTTCTTCATGCACACCTGATTCTCACAGAAAATACCCAAAGAAACTGAAAGACGAAACCAAACTCATCAGGCAGATGGTGAAGGCTGACAGTTTTTTTTTCCCTTTTACAGTTAATTAAGTTTGCAAGGAGAGGGAGACTAATGGGGGCTTTGCTCTCTTAAAAAAATAGCCTTAAGAAATTTGAAATTTTCTCATGCCGCAACTATGCTCTCATGTTTTATCCTTATTATGTGACCATGTAACTATTACATTAAAGAAGACTGATGCCAAAACTCTCTATTTTAGAGGGGAAAATGGTTTCTTGAGGAAGCATTACACACACAAACACACACACACACACTTTTAATTGAAGACAATGGTCTACCTGAGTGGCTTCTATCAGCCCTGGCCACCATTAGCTCATTTGGCCAGTCTGGTGGGTTAAACTCATCAGATGCTTTATCTATTGTGTCACCACCCTCCCTATGCTGAAACAGTCCCGCTACATTCTTAAACACAAGGGGATACTTGGAGAGAGCTACTGGGTGGCACATGTATCATCCACGAATCCTCAGCCTAGTTTGGAAGGTCTACTAATGCAATAGGAAGATTTTTAACATTCGAGTTCTTATGAAATACTTCATTGAAATGTCCTCTACTCCCTTCATCCCACCCTTCCTACCACTTTAAGAAGAAGGGAAAAGCCACCTTACAATTCCTCACATGGAAGAATGGCTGTTTTATCCCTTCTGGAAGGTCCACCCTTTAGCCCAACCTGAATGCTGGTTGCTTCCAGCCTGCACAGGTATGTTGCTAATGTCCACCATCCCAACTCCTGAATACTTACAAAGTGGAGGCATATTTCATGCTAAAAGTAGACCTAGCTTCCTGGCTCTGAACCAGCTGACCTCTGCAGATGAGAGGGTTCTTACCTGGCTCTAAATTTTATGACTGGCCCTTATATCTATAAAATGGACTGATCCTAAACTGTAACTCTGAGCACTAATATACAGTAAGAGAGGTCAGCTGACCTTTATCATTGGATCATAGGAAAATCAGGCCGGAAGAGACCTCATGAGGTCATGTAGTCCCGTGTTTCCCAACTTTTTCCAGCCCAAGGCACACCTACATGAATAAAAATGTTCTGTGACACACCTGTTAAGGCATTCCCCATCCCCAGACTTATGAACTCATTGTGGCTCATTGCCATGACACAGCTGTTCAGAGCCTCACAAACTGCGCATCCCCCACAGCCAACACATGTGCAGTAGATGAATTTCCTTCTGCTCGGCTGGTTCTCCCTCTCCCCCACAGCCAACACATGTGCGAGTCTTCTGTGAATATCTCATCACTGAGGCTTATTCGTTAGCACTGGGTGGCTGGAGAACTTTCTTCTCTTTATTCTAAAATTCTCATGGCACACCAGGGAGCTTTTCATGGCACGCTGGCGTGCCGTGGCACACCGGGTAAAAAGCACTGATCTAGCCCATCCCCTTGCTCGTGGTGGGTTCATTCCTGATTAAACCATCCCAGTCATGGGTTGTATGAGCCCATCTCTGTTTCACATATAAAATCTTTGTAGGTATAACTATAGCCAGGAAGTGCATCGCTATGGTGACATAGCTGGTGATCATGTGTAGACACACATGATCATTACGTTGCCGTAGTGTGCTGCACAGCAAAGTAGTATGCTGCTACGTCACTGGAGGGCAAGGTGTAGCTGCGCCCTGCTTGTTTTGCATTTTATACATGTGGAACTCCATTTTTTGCTAGACTGTAGAGGAATCTAAAGCAGCAGGATGGGAGGCATTTCAGTATTTAATGGCATTGATATTTAATGCCTTAAATATGCCAATGACCGTTTCATATTTGAAGGATGAAAAGAAACTTGTATTTCTGTCCATCTCAGGCTGTCAGAAGACTGAGTCCAGTGTCTGCAAGCTTGATAAGCAAGTTTGCCACAACATTTTAACTGTTATTAATATTATATGTCTCAATATGAATGTGTAAGCTTTTAAAAATAAGTATATAGGATTCAAAAATCCTGTTAAAGTCAATGAAAAGATACCCATTTTCCCCCAGGGGTTTCTGAATTAAACACATTCAGGTAGTTATTTTGCATTATTTCATTGGTATGAGATTGCACAAAAATTAGTATGATTGCACAGGGATGGTGGGTCACCCTAAGTGAGTCCAATGATATCTTTGTTCAGCATCCCGTCCTCATCCATTGTATATACCTTTTTAACAGAAAACTGTATTTTGTACTTATTTCAGGAAGCCTCTGTTTCTGATATTTTTTTTTTTTTTTTTTTTGCCCTGTAAAGACTCAAGGCAAACTATTTTGAAGGGAAGAAAAAGAAGACATTTGAAAACTTCAGAGAAGCTGTCTAAAATAGCCTATTTATAAAAATTCACAGCTCTATACCGATCTCTTGGCATCCTCCAGTGCTAAAAGCAAGTCAATTGTTGTGCATCCCACTGGAAAATTTGCTAATCTTCTTTTGTAAATTGTAGAAAACTCTAATTCTAGCCATGCAGGCTTGCTACAGCAGAGACTTCAAACAGGTCATTGTTCAAGGTCTGAATATTCTTCATACTGCACCACAGTCTGTGATTATGTTAGTGGAGATTTCATGCTCTGGAGGACAGAAGAAAAGTTTTAGTGATAGGTTCACTTTCCTGGGAGGTGCTCAGTGATTTATAATGCTGGAAGCCATCCTAGCAGCAACTGAATGTGGGAGGAGTATCATAGAATCATAGAAAAAGGTGAATTGGTTAAAGGAGCTTGAGAAATGTCATTTATCAGATGGTTTCTCATTTTGTCACATGGATCACCAGCACATTATAACTGGTGCACAGTGGGGCCTCAGTCCAAATCTAGGCACTATAGCAATATGGCTAAACTAATCCAGAGTAACAATTTAGTGTCATTCACCTTTCCAGGGACATGATTTACATACTTTATTTCACAATGTTAATTTGCATTATTGTTGTTGTGGTTGTTACATTCATTTTTCTGCTCTTCCAAAGAATAAAAAGCAGTCACAGAGGAAAAGAATACAGAATTACAGGCAAGCTTTAGGCACTTAGGCTAAGTACAGACAGTCAAAAAGCCCAAGGCTGAATCGATTCAATCTTTGCAGGTTAGTCTAAACTGCATAGATTGAACTGATAAGCAAGTGAACAGACATTTACTTTTGATTCCAGAAATGCAGCCACATGCCTGCAGAATGGCTCAATCCAGGAGCCGGGGGGTGCTAGAGCATACCTCCCTGCTCTGCTGCAGCAGACAGCTTGGGCCAAGGCTAGCCTGCCCACCCTAGGGGGGGGGGGGGGTGTTGCGAGTGAGGTACAATGCATCCTGGGCTGCTGGAGAAATATGAGTTCATTTGAATCTGGGACAGACATTCAATAAACCAATTTCACCTAAATCAGTTAAGTCTGATACTGCATCCATCCAGGTTTATCTTTAACTGGTTTTGGCCATTTTGAAAGCAGTTTATGTGCACTGAACTTCTGTCGTGTTACAGATCTGAACCAGTTTCTGATCACTTGCATCGGTTTATGTGCAATTTCTGTCCCTAGCCTATGTGGTACTGTGAAATCTAGTGTACTAGTACACTCTTAAAATCATCTACAAAGCATGATTCACTAATAGAATACTTAACCTTAGCTTATTAAAACTAAATTATGCTATAAGTACATGGAGTATACAGGGAGGGAGGGAGGCAAAAGATCAGCCTCTCTGCTCAGAGTAGGGACAAGGGGATAGTCAGCCTGCAGAAGGTTGCCAACCTTTGATATGCAGTGTTCATACTATTTAATTCTTAAGCAACCTCCTATTTTTAAAAATCACATAAGAAACCTTATCTTGTTTCCAGTGAAGCCTGTGGCAAAGTATTTATGTGTCTATACATACTCGTGGGCATGGATTGATAGATTTTAAGGTCAAACAGGACACAGTAGGTCTTCTATTCTGACTTCCTTTATAACAGGATACATATAATTGTATCCAGCTACTCTTATATTGAGCTCAGTGATTTGTGTTTGAATACAGCATGTCTCCTAGGAAGGCACAGCCTTAACACGAAGAGCTCAAGAAGAGGCAGAATCCACTTATGGCCTTCATAGTTTGTTCCAGTAGATAGCATTAAAAATCTGTCCTTGTTGCTTGGTATGTTTAATGATATATTCAAATAAAACCCAGAAAAAATAATGAAACTCTGTAAGATGAAGAAAGAGCTTGATGGAACTTGGTAAATTTTCATCCTCAAATTATGGTAGATGCTAAATGTACACCATGACATGGTTCTACATTGAAACATTAAACACTTGCTTTTCTGCCTTTCTTTTTTTAGACTCTCTCATTAAAATAACTGGGATATGGAGGAGCAAAATAAATAAATGTACAAGAACTTAGAAGCCAAAAAAATGCACCGTTCACAGATGACTCAAGGGGAGAAAACGCACATGTATAACGGCAATTTTCATGCCAATGGAACAGAGTACCAACTAGTTTAGACTTACAGAGGTCTGGAGGGGTTGCAGCTTTTTGTGCATAGAAATAGGTAATAGGTAAGTCTGACAACAATGCATTTCATTTATAGACTCTCTCATGGGTGCTGTGGTACCCAACAGTTTCCCATACTCAGCTTACTACAACTCCTGTACCAAAGAAGGTGGGGGAAGTTAATGCAGCACATTAAAAAAAAATGCTTGCATTGGTACAACTATATTCCCCACTGCCTGAACAGTCTTTGCTTAGAGAATAAGGTTGTCTGGGAGCCAGGAGAGAGAGCCATTCTGGAAGCCCACTGCTTTAAGGGAATGTGGAAACCACGCTATAGCCACACACGATCATCCAATTTAGAGCCCCGTGGCTACATCATTTATTGTAGAGGACAGCAGCATTGTTAGGTCCTGGGGCAGGAACTGTCTCTTCACGTATGCCTTGGTAGCACTTAGTGCAGCAGTCTCACCTGGGGCTTCTAGGCATGACAGCAATGCAAATAAAAATAATGAGGCCCCAGTCCTGCTGCGCTGATGCCCATGGACATTGTGCTATTGACTTGGAAATGGGTCAGCGCCCCGGTGAGAATTATAACCGTTTTCTTATAAGGCAATTCTGACAACCCAATAATACGCCAAGCATGGAAAGTGCAGGCTTGCTTGCATAATGGAATATCAGGGCAAGGCATATATACAATAATTATTTAACAAAAAATAGCAGCACGAAAATAGGCTGGATTGTAAATGAGCTACATAAAATTAACAGACCCAGGTCCTATTGAGAATGTATGCTCTGAATATTTCTAGCTATATTTACAGAAGAACTCTTGTTTCTCGTCCTCCAGGCTTTAAAGTTATTAACCTACTCATTATGCCAAATATATTTTGTATAAGAGATAACATAAACCTTCCTTCATTTAAACGGATTACTAGAATTAAATACTACATTTCAACAGAATTTAAAAGGAGCACCAAAGCAAGATAATACTTCCACCTATGTGGCAGAGAATCATTTATTAAATTCTGCCTATGAAATAGCTATAGATTCCAGCTTAAAATGTACAAATCATTAGAGCTGACAGCAGCAGTCTTTAGAAATGATCCAACTGGGTTTAATGTGAAAATAATTTGTGTAGCTAGCTATTACTCTGTACATCAAGCACTCAGGTTTTAGTTCTGTTGGGTTATTAAAAACATCTCTAAACTAAGGTGCCAGATTTACTGTAATAATATTAACAGCTCTCATTATTGTGTCACAGCACTGGACTATACAACGTATTTTCAAGGAAGGAGATAAGCCCCATAAAAGCATATTTGTGGCTTGCAGAGAAAATAATTCCCTCCAGGTGGTAGCATCACTTTCTTCCAATGATCCATATTATGAAAAGGTAACATTTGGAATATAACCTGGTTGTCTTGACAAATGGGATCCATTACTGAACGGTGTGAATTATGGGTGTGAATTAAATACAAAGAGTCCAGAAGGTAGCTGAAAGCCTATAAGAAACATGTTTCTGTGGCCAAATCTGGTTGTCCTAGCTGGTTAAAAATAGCGGCAGGTTCTTTAGGGCATGCCTCCCAGAATCTATGCAGGCTATCCCAGCTTCCTTCCCCTTCATGAGCAGGAAGGATTCAAGTAAAGCAGTGGTGTCACTGGTCTCATTACACTATACCCAATGCAAGGCCTTTGTATAAAAATTACCCATGCTAATGCTTCTGTCAGCAGCAGAGCAGCTGAGTGTTGTCATAGATGTCCTCTAAAGAAGGAGAATTGCTTTAACAGTTCTGGAATACACTGCTGCACACTCAGGTGTAAGCTTGCCTTTCTGCAGACCAGGGCCGGACATAGGCATGGGCAAAATGGGCATCTGCCTGGGGCCCGAACAGAAAGGGGGCCCCAAAATGGTGAAAATAATGATTATTATTATCATTATTTCTGGTGAAGGGGGGCCCAATACTAAAAGTTTTTCCAGGGCTGCTAGGAGTCTAGGTACAGTGCTGCTGCAGACACCCCCAAAATGCTCTGTGAAAAATCTGCTGCTGTGCAGAAGTGCTAAACCGTGGAGCCTGCCTGCCTCTCCCATGGCTGGGGGCTGAGCTGCCGGCTGGGACCAGGTAAGGAAGGGCAAAATGTATCCCGGTGTGTTTTTCAATTGTTACTGCTCTGGGAGGAAAACTGAGAGCAGAATTTTGCTCTCAGCTTAACTCTGACGGACCATTTCTTGCTTGGGTGTTATTTGTTTTATAAGCACCTAGATCTAAAACTGCACTCTCCAGTTCGGGTGACTTCCTATATTCATGTATTGATTTATTCCCACCTCTAGCTCATTTGTTCCAGCTTCTATAGCAGCTCATCCTCTTGCCATAGTAAATTTTAGATGCCTTGGAGTAAAATGTACCTACTCCTTGCCAAGTGCTGATAGAAAAGTCCTTTGCTATTCTATGTCCAAACATAGCCTTGCTTATCTAGGAGAGTGGCTTTCATCCTCTGCTGTCTGATGGGCTGTGACAATTTCCTTCGCATTTCAGGTGATGAACTGCAGTACACGTGGTATCCAGAAATAGCCTGACTGCCTTCCAGCAAAATGTTATTGCCCTGATAAAACTAATAAAAATCCCAATAGTGGTCTCCCCGCTGTAGATTCTACCTCACACTTAAGGTGAATGTACATCCGAGGTTGTAGGAACAGCCATCTGTTCAACCTACATCATGCCAGTATTGAAGGGTATTAAATTACTCGGACAATCTAATTTCAGTAATTTACGGAGCTGGTGGCCATCAATAAGAAATGTGCTGGAGTAAACATGAAAGAAAGAAGACGATGCTAAGGTCAGCCATGTGATATCCTCCTTCGTAAGGTGTATGTGCTACAGTGCTCTTTGGTATCTTGTACCTCTTTTAGCCGGGTGATAAATATTTGAACCAATCACTTTATGTTGTTTTTTTCTGTGGAAAGCAAAATCAATCTTGAAGATGGGCTTTGTTCTGGAGCCTACATCCAAGTTGGCCTGCTTCTTACATTTCAAACGAATAAAAATTTAAAGACTGCAGACCAAATCCTTCTTTTGGTGATGTTGGTGCAAAGGTAGAATGACCCCATTAAAGTCAGTTAAATTACTCTGGAATTGAGCCAGTGTAACCCAGAAGAGGTTTTGCCCTGCTTAAAGAATAAGTGGTATATCTAATTCAGTTTGCAATGGTATAACTTTGAAGGGGACAGTCTAAACCTAGACAGCAAAAAGCCAGCCCAGGAAACCTTACAGGCCCATCTCAAGTGGGCTGAGCATGGAGACAGGACATCTCAATCTGCCTCTGCTATTCACTTACTGCCAACCTCATGTCTCTTAGCTTCAGGTTTCTCATCTGTTCACAGCAATACAGATGGACTGTAGGGCTTAATTAGTTCATATTTGCACAATGACACATCACAGCTGCTGGGAAAACAGGACTCTTAGCAGGCTGTTGTGCTTGGATTGCACCTATATGATCTAAGCTCCATGAATATGAATAGGCTGTGGCACTCTGGTTGGTCTCTTTGGCTCACTTCTAGGCACTTCCATGGAAATAGCACTCTATATTCCAGCCAACCTAAGCCTGGTGAACCATGGCATCACCATGTACCTGTGCACAATGTTTTTTTGTGTCAGTTTTTTTGAGTGTGGCAACTTAGACCACCTCTGATGTATTTTAGTTTGGTCATGGCAAATTGTCCCATTATGGACAAAGAAAATCTGTCATATGTACATGTCCAGGAAGGCAGCACAGGGCGGCTGGGTGTGCTGGTAGCTGGAGAAAGCAGCAGGGATGGCACACGGGATGCTGGAAGCCTGGGCAGGCTTGTGGAAGCTGAGGCTGTGGGTCCTTTACTAAATGGGGGATGCAGCGTAGTGACAGAGGATGCAGAAAAGGCTGAAGTGCTCAGTGCCTTTTTCATCTCAGTCTTCACAGGCAAGGTCAGCTCCCAGACTACTGCACCGGGCAGCACAGTTTGGGGAGCAGGTGACCAGTGAACTGTGGCAAAACAGGTTAGGGACTATGTAGAAAAGCTGTACATGTACAAGGCCATGGGGTCAGACTGGATGCAACCAAGTGTACTAAAGGAGTTGGCCAATGTGATTGCAGAGCCATTGGCCATCATCTTTGAAAACTCATGGTGATTGGGAGAGGTGCCAGACAACTGGAAAAGGGGAAATATAATGCCTGTCTTTAAAAAAGGAAAGGAGGAGAATCCAGGGCACTACAGACCAGTGGGGGCCTCACCTGAGTTGCTGGAAAAATCATGGAGCAGATCCTCAAGGAATCCATCTCGAAGCACTTGGAGGAGAAGAAGGGGATTAGGAACAGTCAGCATGGGTTCCCCAAGGGCAAGTCATGCCTGACCAACCTGACTACCTTCTATGGTGAGATGACTGGCTCTGGATGCAGGAAGACCAGTAGATGTGGTATACCTTGACTTTAGCAATGCTTTTGATATGGTCTCCCACAATGTTCTTGCAAGCAAGCTAAGGAAATATGGGTTGGATTAATGGACTGTACGGTGGATAGAAAACTGGCTGGATCATTGGGTTCAGAGGCTAGTAATCAATGGCTCAATGTCTAGTTGAGCCATTGTCATGCTGATATCATGTGGAATACTCCAGGGGTTGGTTTGGGGCCAGTTTTGTTCAATATTTTCATCACTGACCTGGAAGATGGGATAGAGAGCACGCTCAGCAAGTTTGGAGATAACACCAAGCTGGGGGAAGTAGAAGATATGCTGGAGGGTAGGGCCAGGATTCAGAAAGAATTCAACTAATTAGGCAATTGGATCAAAAGAAATCTCATGAGGTTCAGTAAGGAGAAGTGCAAAGTCCTGCACTTAGGATGAAACAATCCTATGCAGCAGTACAGCCTGGGGACTGACTGGCTAAGAAGCAGATCTGCAGAAAGGGACTTGGGAGTTACAGTTGACAGTAAGCTGAATGTGAGCCAACAGTGTGCCCTTGTTGCGAAGAAGGTTAATGGCATACTGGGCTGCATTAGTAGGAGCATTGCCAGCAGATCGAGCGAAGTGATTATTCTTCTCTGTTCAACACAGGTGAGGCCACATCTGGAGTGCTGGGTCCAGTTTTGGGCCCCCCCACTACAGAAAGGATGTGGACAAATTGGAGAGAGTCCAATGGAGGGCAACAAAAGTGGTGAGGGGGTTGGGGCACATGACTGATGAGGCGAGGCTGAGGGAACTGGGCTTATTTAGCTTGCAGAAGAGAAGACTGAGGGGGATTTAATAGCAGCCTTCAAGTGCCTGAAAGGGGATTCAAAAGAACATTGGAGATGTGTAGGGGATGTATGTGGGTGCATGTGCACCCCCAGAGATCAGCCGTGCACCCCCTCGAAGTGCCAGCTGCGAAACTGGAAGTGATGGCAGAAGTTCACTTCCAGCTTTGCCGGTGGCTAGGCGATTGGCCACTGGGGCACCCCTCTCCCCTCCCCCGCCTCCCCATTCGGTGATTGGTCATGGGAGGGACCCTCCTTCCCCCCCCCCCCATTAGCGATTAGTGGTTGGATCCTGCCCCCATTGGCAATCTGGTACCCACCCAGACTTGGGAGGCACCAGTTGCCCATGCAAAAGAGAATGGAGCTAGACTCTTCTTGGTGGTGGCAGATGACAGAACAAGGAGCAATGGTCTCAAGTTGCAGCAAGGGAAGTTTAGATTAGATATTAGGAAAAGTTTCTCTTGCCGAAGGCAGTAAAGCACTGGAACAGGCTCCCCAGAGAGGTGCTGGACTCTCCATCCTTGGAGGTTTTTAAGACCTGGCTAGACAAAGCCTTGGCCGGGATGATGTAGTTGGGGCTGGGGCTGGGGCTGGTCCTGCTTTGAGCAGAGGGATGGACTAGCTGTGACCTCCTGAGATCCTTTCCAACCCTAATTTTCTATGATTCTATGACACATGATAGCGGAAGAAAACCGATATGAAGATTTTGAAAAGGGTTTCAAGACCAATCTCTCTTTACTTAGGATAGCACAATACATAAATCAAGGCCAAATAAATTTCTTACTCTGTTTCTGTTTCCTCACCTTCCATTTAGCTCTATAAAGTCTATAAAGTAGAGGATCCTCCTTCTTAGTAAATTCAATCAACTGTGGAGGGGAACGGGAGGAGAGCAAAGGGAGGAAATTACCAGGGCCTGTAGTGTGAGAGAAGAAAAGTAGCTGTCTATATACAGGTATGTAAAAGCATGCAAAAGTTTAAAAAATGTAGCAGAAATGTAAAATTTATAGCACTGATCCTTCTTCCCACCTACTTACAATGATGGCAACTTCATATTTGAGTGCCCCCAATATAATTTAGTAAGTCTGTTCTCAGTTAGGTATCATCTAATGTGAGAATAGAAGAATTGGACCCTAAGTTTGCATAGCTTCTTCCTTAACAAAAACACGAGCAACCACACCTCCTTGTAGACTGCAGACTCACCATACAAATGTTATAGCAGCAGTGCATGCAGTCATGCACACAAGTGACCATCATGGTCACATATTGCTATGCTCTTTCTTTTTTGTCACATTTTCCTGGTGAACACATCTGCCATGGAAATACGACAAAATTGCTACCCCCTGGCACTACTTTGTAGCATCGTGTTTGCAATGTCATAAAACATTTATGATTAACACTTGATTTTTATATGGTCATTAAGTGAAAGGAACACACTGCCAGGGAAGAGAGCAAATACATATTTTAGTAGCATTGCAACTTGACCCCCCGTGGTTTGCCATTCTCAGCTCAAAGTTTTTCAAATGAGACTAAAACTCACCAAGCACTTTTATCTCCTTCCAGTTAGCAATTGTCATTTCTTTGGTTTTAATGTTTATGCAATGAAAGAATGGACATCAGTGTGTAGGGGGATATGGGAAATGGGCAGCCTTAAATTTCAGTGTCACCTGTGCAATGATTTCCTTCAGATAACCTTAATTTAACCAAATAGTTATGCACGTATTCAAGCCTCATTGGCTCCACATAATTTTAATCATGTGCTTAAAAGAGCAGGGCCAACACTAGCTGATTAAAAAAAAAAAAAGTCATGAGACAAGTGATCCATAATTAGAAGACTGACTTAGAAATCAAATAATTTTTAAAAATTGGGTGGACTTTTTGTTTGCTTTCTGACTACAGATCGTGTAGAGCAGGGGTGGGCAACTATTTTGGGCGGAGGGCCACTTACTGAGTTTTGGCAAGCCATCAAGGGCCGCATGACAGGCAGCATGGGGCAGATTAATATTAATTTTCTAAATTTTTTAAGGGCCCTGCAGTCCACATAGAATGGCCTGGCGGGCCACATCTGGCCCACCCTTGATGTAGAGTGCACTCAAGTCAGAGTCTCAGTCTTTTGTCCACAACCGGAAAGGCTTTTTAATAATAACCTGCTTCCAGAAACGGGGATTTCATGGACGAAGTCTCCAACTTTTAGAAATGGCCAAATCTCATCAGAGTTAGGTTCCATCTTGTTCAGAAATGTGTAAACTTTCATAGATGGCAGCCTGCTTCATCAGATGCTATGAATGGACTTGAAGAGAGCAGGCCTGGAAGACAGTGAAGGTTGGGAACACTGTTTTAAATGTGTGTTTTGTTGCATCAAAGCCTTGAAGCATGAAATCCATTGAATAATGCTAAGTTGCTGTAACCAAGATGACCCTTCTTGGCAGGACAGCTGGAATTTTAAATCTCTTGGGCTAGAGCTATTTTGTTAGCAACGCCAAATTTTACCTTTTCAAAGAGATCTCCAGGGGAAGTACTTGGCCAGCTACACCGTTCATCATAAATTCTAGAAATTTAGGAAGTAGACCATTTTATTCCAGCATTGAAACATTTTTCTAAGTTTCCGGTCTGATTGAATGTTGACAGCAGAGTGCGTGAACTGTTGGAACATTAAATAACCTCTCAAGAGAAAAATGCTTGTGGGCTCTACTAAAATAATCAGATTTTAAATTCATGCCCAATCTTTTCTCTGAATTACCATAACTGCATTGCCTCGGGTTTAAAGATTAACGGCTACAAAGTAATAGGGGCAGACGGCTGGTACTGTGTGGGAAACGCTGGTCTCATTCATAATGGTGAAAATTTACAGAGGCTGCAACGCACTAGCTCATAACTTATTGAGAGCAGAATCTGATCCCTGCCAAACATGCCCGGGCTTCTGTTCTCCAAGGCGATGAGCTTTCTGGCCGTAATTTAGTAAAGCACGTAGACATATGCTTCACGTTGATGATGTATGTAGATCTATGGACACAATCTGAGAGCATGTGCTGGAATGCTTTGCTGGATCCAGGTTATAAGGCTTGCAATCCTGGGTCCTTAACGAGCCATGGTCAATGTATCCAAGGGCCAATTATTGAATATGTCAGGCAGATATTTCATTTGTTGCCTCTCTGATGGCAAATTGCCTGTTAATTGTGTTCAGTGCCCTGCTTCATGTCAAGATTAACCAGCTATTTGCATTGCTACAAACACCTCACCAGCTGCCTCAAACCAGCTAGAAGACTGGGAAGAGGGGTTAAATCCTAGGCAGATTCATACCCATCTGTCTGGCCTGTCTTCTGGAATAATTCATCTGTAATTTGCAGAAAGACAGCCTAAAACTTCCCTCAGTGCTCACACAAGCCAAACCCTCCATAGCAGCCAGTGGGAGCTTTGCCTTAGCGAGGACCGCAAGACTTGCCCCATTTCCAAAGGGTGACGAGAGCAAGGTATCAAAATGTCATTGAAACCAAGTGTGAGTTTTAAGTCTAGTTCCCTGGGGCCTTCTGTGTTATCCCAGACACTTTTTTGCTGTTTTCTAACTGTACCCTTAAGGACAATGTGTTTTGTTTCTTGTGGCTCTTCTGTCCCTCAAAGCCCACGGCCAGACTCCCTACATCTATCTTGCTGCTCATCCTCCACCTGATCACTCCGGGACACCGCCAGTAGTCCCTTATCTCTCGCACTCCCACTCCTTCTGGCTGCAGCAGAAGAGATACAAGAACAGAGGGAAGGGCTGAGTTGTAAAGATAGAGAATGAAAGACTATGGAGCCCTACAAATAAAGAGGAAAGGAATAAATATCGTGAGATAAAGGAAAACAAGGATAAGGAAATACTGACATTGCAGAAGTCAGGTTTGGCCATTGGCTTCAGCGGAGTCTCATTTCACCCTGTAATAAGTCTGCACTGATGATCATATATGGCTGAATAGTCAGCCATATAGGACCATCTATTAGCTTTAGTTTTAACTGTGTTTCCTAGAGAGTTTGTGGGGATGCAAAGCTGAATTCAGAGATACAAAATTATGCCAGTAGGCAAATAAAATGAGAAAGGTCTGATTCTCATGTACACAGTGCAAAGTGGCCTGAATATCACTGTCAGAGCCGTGTAAAAGAAAAAGGATAGAACTGCCCTTGGAAACTAAAGAAGAAATGGTGTCTCCCCCACTCCCACCATTGATCAGCTCTCAAAGTTTGCCAGTAAACTACAAAGGCCATTCACTTTGCAACCTGCCTTCAGGCTTCATAGTTCTGTATTTTTTGCCCAGGTCCACAAAGACTAAAGAGGAAGCAAGGAAAGCATTCAGCAAGTGCAGCCAAACAACTCTGTGCCATGCCTCCATCCAGAATTGCCGCTCGCTGATATGTTCGGCGTAAACTCGAGAACCTCCTGTTGCCCCCTAAGACAAAAATCTCACAGACACCTGGGGTTTTGTGTGTTGAACTTAATTGTTTCTTCCTTTTACAGACTTAGTTATTGCTTCCTTTTACATGCCAGCAACCCTATATGCCACTAGATTACCCAAGATATTTCGAGGGAGAAATATGTGTCTTATTGTACAATGAGAACTACTGGAAACCCTAGAGCCTGTTGCTCATTGTAGCTGAAATTTTGCTGAATGGAACTGGCATTATGGTCAGTGCATTACAGCTACTATACAAGAAGAGAGAGAGGAAACGAGAGAGAGAAAATAGATGTGCTGATTCACTTCCCTATATTATATGTGTGTAAGATAGATGCACACAGATGTATAGGTGACTGTGTCCTGTGTTTAATTCATAGCGTGGAGAATTGTGAAAACAATTGAACCAGCATCTCCATATCCATTTTTTACATCCTACTGTATACAGTGACTAGTTGAACCCAGAAGCATTCAACCAGCCCCAGACTATGAGACATCCAGTCCCACACTTGAGCTTCTTATCTTGACCCTGTCAGGATCTTTCCTGACCAATTAATTTACACAATTAGCAGCAAATTCTAATTCATTGCCGTAGTGGCGCGCTAAATGGGGGAGTGCACCGCTACGGTGACATAGCTGCCAATCACATGTAGACCCGCGTTATCACTATGTTGCCATAGTGCACTATACGGTGATGTAGCGTGTTGCTACGGTGATGTAGGACGATGTGTGGACATGGCCATAAACTCTGTAATCCTTCATGGCATCACAACCACCAACATGGTTGCTATTGGGATGAATCCATTGATAAGACTGCCTTGGCCCCAGAGCATCAAACAATTTATTCTGACTTGCTCCATAATCCTAACAACCTCAGTAGTGAGTGGTATCCATCCATTGTGAACCGGAGTTCATTTAAAGATCAACTTCTTTGTTGACTTCTAAAGAGAGATGCCAAGAGACTGATGCTTCATCAGTGAGGACAGATGGCGGCCAACCATTTAAATGCTTCTAGCAACGTGGGGAAAGCCAAACTGGGCAGTGCCGCAACAGATGTTTACCACACTTTCTCTTCTGAAATCAGATTACAGCAACGTAGCAGTTCAGTCCGTTAGGGATTTCTCTACAGCGACAAAGGAAATTGCATGCACTACTATGTTCAGACAGAACCGTAATAACAGGTGTTCTGGCGTCTGCTCTCAACACTTCCCGAGCCAGACCCGGAAAGCAAAGACTAACTGCAGGCCCATAATCTCCTGCTACGTTTCATAATTGTTTGTTCCAGCATGCGCTCAAGTGGCATAAAACTGAAAAAACAGTGGAAAATATTTGGTTTGACCTTTCAGAATTAACTAACTAACAAAGGAACCCACGATATAGGGACTAACAAAAAAATTAAATGGAGAGATGAGCCAAAGTGAAGACTCTTATTAGGAAGTGTGAACATTTACCAGTAGTGATCATTTTCTATGATTTTGGTATTTGATATATGTCCATATGGTCTGAAGATTTTGAATATTTAAACACACTCATTATGAATACAATTTCTTTGAAGTAGGACCATGAAGTTTAGGGGGGGAAAAGCATTTCAAATGAATAGAAAATAATCCCAGGTTTGTGTTCTGCTTAATGCTTCGGAGTTAGGATTTATGAAATATAAGATCATTTTCCAGGTCTGCCAAAAACATTTGGTGTTGCCCTCAGCAAGTCACTCTGGTTCCCTTCTTGCAAAACAGGAATAGAAGGAATGAGGCATATTGTGAGTAGTGCTGTGGGACTAATTGATTTTTGTATTTTTTAATTATTTTGGATTTTTGGTTGAGCGGAAGAAAAATTGAAAGAGAGCCATTTGTGTCTGACTCCAAGTAAAACTTATTCAGTTTTTCTGGTGAAACAAAAATCTGAAAAAAAACATTTCTGCATTTCTGAGTGAACAAAGCCCACTTTTGTGAGCCTGAGTGAAATGTGTGGTTTTTTTCCTGCTATTTTTCCATTAAAATTATCTAAATTTTGATTTGAAACATTTTTGCTTTGCAAATATCAATGCAAAATATTTCAATTCCTTTCATTTTTCCCCAAAATAATTAAATGGATTTGTGACTTGCTTCCATCACCCTGAATCTGCGTTCTTGAGCGAGTGAAATCATTGACGGAAAAAATGTCTTCAGCTCTAATTGTTACTCTGAATTCCGTAAGATGCGTGAGCCATTCAGAAATGTGGAGACATTACGTATACCTATTTAGCTGTAGTCCAGGCCAGATCAACTCAGATAAAAATAGGAGGTAATGTCACTATGTAGGCAGCACTGTGCTCCTGTACTTGTAACAGCATATTATGGTATTATGGCATACTTGTATGGGGGATACTAGCCGAGCCTCTGCAGATAAGAGGAGATGGATCAAGATGATTTCTCGTCCATCTTCCACATAACCCTTTGCTGACAGCCACTTTCAGTCCAGGTGGTGAGTGCATGGAAAGCATTGGCTGTTCCAGTAAAGAGCAAATATTGCCTACTCTAAAGCTGTGTGTCACATGCAGACATCAATTTAAATGCAATTTTAAGACTGGAAAAAAATACTTCTTGCGATGATTTAACCTAAATTTAATAGAATCTGTAGGAAATTAGCTGACACTATAGGGGAAGAGGCTGTTTGCCAGAACTGAATGTATTTAGAAATGGATGCATGCTGGAATATAGTGAGTGAGTTTAGAGTACAGCTTCGATGCCCCGAACTTAGACTCAGACTTGATCATGGAGGGTCAATAAAGAAGGTCCCTTTGGTTACGTAACAACCATCAGCGAGCATCTCGCTTAAATCTGGATTATGTAATGCGGGTGAAAATACAGTATTAGCCAATAGCATCACATCTGGAGTCAGGAGTTGGGAGCGGGGGAACATTCATTAAAAATAGATCTGTCCAAGAGTTAAGATGATTACCGGATGTGGTTCACAAGATTAGAGATGTGGGACATTTTGTCAGGCTGTTTTGTCCCTTGACTGCTCAAAAGGCCATCGCTGCACTTCTCCAGGACTCGGGCGGGGACTCGGGGCTCCAGAATTCACTGGAGAAAAGATATCGAGAGAGAGAAGGAGAGGGGAGAGCTGCAGGTGGGGAAAGGTCTGGTGAGGCGTCTTGCTCATTCTCATCTGAATTTTGACGGCTTCTTCCCTCTTCTCCTTCGTGAAGCAATGTATAAAGCCAGAGCGGAGCATATAATCAATCCTGCAGAGATTTACATGTCTTGGGCAGTGCAGATGTAAATTATTAACACGACTTTCCTCCCTGCAAGCCTTTTCCGCTCTTATCTTTCCCCCATTCATTGAAGTGGCAGAAGCACCAGAATGATTGTGAGTTATCCTTTCCTTCCCCAGGCGGGGAGAGTGATGGGGGTCAGAGCCGTAGTTGAGTCGAAGACTTTTGGACAACTGGGTGGACTACTAGCACAGGATACAATTTATAGCTCAGGACTGGAAATCTCAGCCTGACCTCCCATGACGGAGGAGGCTAGGTGAGCCTGCGGTTCCAGTGGGGAGCGCTTTGGGGGGTTCACGGTGGGCAGGCTTTACCACAAATAATACTTACAAATAGTTCCCTAAGTAGGACGTCTAGACGCTCTTTTCCCCCCTGTGGGAGGTGGCACTCTGGCTGGCTCTCCACGACATAGTTTCTCAACTTGTGGTAACGTATACCCCTGGGGGTACACAAGATACAGGCAGGGGGTACCCCAACACTCTCTTTTGCCCTCTTTTCCTCTGTCTCGTCCTGTTTTCCTCTCAAAACTATGGCAAAAAATTCCCCAGTAATAATTTGGCATGTCACGCTTTGTGCAGCACTGGGTTCAGCCCTCCTGGCTCTGGCCAACATCACTTCTAGCCCAGGTACATACTTGAGTTGTGCACCCCTGGTGTAAAAGGTGGCAACCCTACCCACACCAGATCAGACATCTGTCATATCACGGCCTTATATACGCAGCCCTTCTTCTAACATATAGCACACATTAGTCTATAAGTATAAAATCCCCTGGAAAATTGAGTGTTGGGGTACTTATTAAAATTTTCAGAAGTTAGGGGGTACTTGCTACTTAAAAGCTTGAGAAACACTGCTCCATGGCATAGTGTTTCGTCATGTTGGGTGAAGGTTGTCCCCAGGTGAATACTAATGGTTTTGCTGCAAGTGGGGCTGGCTGAGCCTCAGGAGAATGAGTGAGGCTCAGAGAGACCTGGGAACAGAGAAGGTCCCAGGAAAGACAGAGCAAAGTCCGAGCGAGGGACCTGCAATGGCACAATCAACACTGTTTTCGGACCAGTCTGCTGGGACATCGGCACTCAGACACTTCTCTTTAGGACGCTGGCACTCAGCTCCTCTTCTTTAAAGAAGGAAACACCCCCTCCTACTCGCGAACTGGCCAAAAAGGAGGAGCTGTCCGAGATGGGGTGCTATGGATCCCTGGGGAAGAAACGCTAGGGCTAGCTCCAGGCGGGCCTCAGCAAAGAGGGACTGAAAAAAGGTGCTTCTTCCCGAGGAAGAATTTTCCCCTTCCCCTTGAAAGGGGCAGTGTGATCCCACCTGACATATCCCAGTGCAAGAGCTGTCTGAATTACAGGTAGAATAGTGTTTGCAGCAGGTTGGGCGGATGAAATCCAGCTCACAGTTTAGTTTGCCTGGATTGAAGCTCCTCTGTCTTTAGGAGCACAGGACTGGTAGAGATTTCCTGCACTGAGTCCCATTCCTGGTGAGCATAGTCCTCCATGTAATACATGAGAGGGAGCACAAGAACGTTTGCTCTGGTCCTCGGTTTAGCGGTCTCCCCAAGCACCCAAGAACAAGCAACTCAGCACAGGAAGACAGCAGGAGAAAGCTCTTTGTTCATTATCCCTGAATACTTACAGAATCATTCTTGCTCTTAATTTTATTTGTATAGCTGCTGCTAATTGTAGGAGTTCCTCTATAGGGGGTGAACATCTACGTTCACTGCCAGTATTTGAGAGTCTTATTCATTCAGCCATCCAGCCAGGGAAAAGAAAACTCATGTGACTTTTAAGTGACTAATCATGCAGATTAAAAATAATCCTGATTTAAAAATAATCCCAGATGGTGCATACCCACTAATTTGCTTGGACAAGTAATATGAAAAACAATTAGGAATAGAAAATGCTTTTGGGGGTGGGGGGGAAATCGCGATCAGGCTGCAAAGGGGAAAAAGGGTTACATTCATCAAGGAAAAGCTTACAAAGAGTTTGCTCAGCCCTGTCTAATTCCAAGAGGAGACCGAGTAAGAAGTTGTCAAGCCATGTTAATGAAGTGCAAAATCAGTGCTCAGTCCCCTGAATACAGAGCGCCTTTTCTATGTGACCATTACTTTACCGGCACAGTCTGTGATCGATACGGGATTGACCCGTTATGCTAGAAATGCAGACTCTTGCAGTCACTCGATGCTTTTCCCACCAGTAGTTTTCTATTGGGTAGCTACAAAGATACTCTCTTAACTGTGCATGGGTATCACTCTGTTTACAGCTATCCAAACTACGGTTGCACATAATATAATTTAAGAAAACCTGCTTTTCTTACTGCCTTCATAATGCAAGCAAACCTATGGTTTGGACACATTTGTTCAAGCTCATCTACTATAAGCAGAAGTGCTCCCTCAATAGGTTATTGTAGCGTGGCACACACAAACAGCCGGTATTTTTAGATTCCTCCCATCAGCAGAAGCAAGGGGATGAGATGGGCTCGATGTCTCATACAGTCACCTCCCGCAAAAGAAAAGCCCACAAACCCAATTATCAAGGCCATTAAAAGACAGCAGTATCTCCTAAGTCGAATAGCTGTCTCCAGCATGTAACTGGGAGACAATCTAACCCAGAGTGCTGCCCTCATAAATAATAAGATAGTGGGGATCTGTGGGAATTAAGTCCTTAGAAAGCAGTGATGTCGTGCACAGATTCAGGTCGCTCTTCATCCAGCCAGCTTGCATTTTGGAAACGTTTTGTCATTATATAATCCACGCTCAGCGTCAGCTTTGTGGCATCAGGCTTTTCCCATTACTCTAATAACTCACATCCCTGGCCACATGCACAGTTTATCTGAAATATGTAAATGGATAATAGAAACCTAAATCAAGCCTGTAAAACCTGCATCTCATAAACTGCAATCGTTGCTCGCCAAGATATAATTAATAGAGGCTCGTTTAACCCAGGGAAGTTTACTTTTTATCTGCAGAAATATTAATACCTTCCTCATGATCAAACTCTGCTTAATGTCAGGGATTTTGTGGAGATTAAGAGAAGGAAAGAGTGGAGATGGTTGGGGGCAAGTTTATATTCATCAGGACCTGATTCTGCCGTCAGAGGACTTGAGGATTTTTTCCGTCGATTAAATTATAGCCGTGTGTTGCTTGTCCTTGAAATTAGAAAACTGAAAGGGCAATGGGGAAGAGAGTTATGTTCTTATTGTAGCATTAAAAAGTCTCAGGAGACAGGAGAGCTACATAATCAAATTTCAGGCTCCTCCCTGTATTTCTGGACAGGTACATCCATTGCTTCCCTTATTGCTCTCGGGTCTTGCTCCCGGGAGACGATTTTCAGTTTTTCCATTCCTGTTCTTAGGACAGAAACAGAAGAAAAGGCACGGGTAGCTTTTGCATTGGCTGATTTCCTGCAGTTGTATTTGCCAGAGGCATAATAGGAGTCAAGGCTACGGCAAGGAAGGCAAGGAAAGCTCTTTGCCCAGGGGACAGGGCATCACCTGGTCGAAGTAAGATGTGTTCAGAGATGCCTCCACTGTGAAGTCATAGAGAAGAATTTGGGGCTGGTGGACCTCTACACTGAGGATAAGAGATGCTTGAAAGGACCTTGATTCCCTCCAGGCAAAGGGCTCAGACTGGATTTTAGAAAAGCCTTCAACTGGCAGCCCACTTTTCCCCGAGGAAGAACATCATTTTTGGCATAGAAAGTCAGTGATTAGGGGAAGAACTGGAGGGAGTGGGAGCATGTAGCGTGTCTTCATCAGCAGGCTGTAAAGGAAGCTTGTCATGAAAGGGCTACTTGGGAGTCAAACTCTCGAGGGTCTGAAACTTTTGTCTCACTTTTTGGCTTACCCCAGAAAGGAAGGAGTTCGCTTGGAGTTAGCCAAAAAGTTGTTATATTCCAGTTCTACAACGGTCCTCATCACTAGTCTCTGAGCAACCGCATTAAATGATGCATGAAATGATTTGTCTAACATCTGCCATATGTGGCTCACTTCTTTTCTCATCCTCTTCCCTGGGGGAGAATTGTTCGTGCAGTGCCGTTTGCTGCCGTGGTGTGTTTGGAAAGCTAACCTATCAATCAATAAGTAGGGAAACTGAGACAGTTTCCTGAGTTAAAATGCTGTTTCATTGTGACACGATCTTGTTTGAATAAATAAGAGTCGTATTTCTTTAATGACATGAAAAGCATCACCATGCCGCCTGTTGCCTTTTTGCACTGTTGCACTCACAGTGCGTTGCCCAAGCCGCTGCTCCATTAAGACATTCCCTTCCTTCTTTGGGCTATTTTATTTCTATCAAATTATTTTCTAAAGCTCCTTATGCCTTACTGCAAGATTACATTTTTGATCGGAGAAAATCTCTTTCAGAGCCCTCTATCTGTTTGCCAATTACCCAATCAATTTAAATTGAGCCTTTGTTCTCAGCTTATATTGGCACTTAGTGGGGTGTTTTTTCTTGTTCGATTGTTTTACAACCGGTTATGCTCAATGTTTCAGTACAGTTGTTCCATTTGCTCCCAATGGGTCCTTCTTCACAAGTTTATTTCACCTGATTTCAACTTCTTAGTACTGTCTCGGTGGGATCTGACTCTTAGAGGAAGGAGAATAGTGTGAAAGAACAGAAAGAGTACTGGAGGTACTTAACATCCAATGTTTCAATCAAATAAATGGCTCAAGGACTAATTTCTTGCCCTGTGTTTTTGCAGTGCTTATCACAATGGTATTCCTGCCCGTGACCAGATGGATTTTAGATACTATTGCAGCTCAAATAATTAGAATAAAAATTGCTTTGTCACAGCAACCATGGAAAGGGGGCAGGAATCTCCAATGGCAAGGTCTTAATGAAATTAAATTTAGCTGTGCTACTAGGTAGTGCATTCAGCTACTTGGATGGAAGACATCTAAGGAAAAAAATAAATGTAGCATAGTAAATGAGGACTCTTCCTTCATGATGATGTTTACAATAGAGAAATGTGTACTGTCCAAATAACATTGATGTAGCTACACTAATCCAAATCCTTGATGAAGATGTACTTAATTCAGTACATTATAGCATTACACTGACTTCTCACTCAGTAATATCTCACAGACTAAGCATACCCTAAATCAAGTATAATCTAAAACACAAACGCCCAAGGCGGTGAATATTGAAGTTACTGTATTATTAGGGCATTTACACTAAGTCTTTTATCTGTAGACCTTTTCCTCACTGTCACTGGCAGTCTCAGAAATGTGCACAAAGCATGTCCTAATACCTACTTTCTTCCTAGCAAATTTGTCAATGATGGTCATGTTATCCATTGTCTCTTGATAAGTCTGAAATTGGGATCGCCTGGGATCAGATATAGCACTTGTACAAACACTGTGTAATTCCTGTTTATGATACACCTGACTGAGCCATCAGGTCTGATGAGAGCCAAGATAAGCTCCGGACATGGAGGTAATTGTTCATTATGGTTTTAAATGACAGAAACCGAGTTGGGAACTCCACGCTATCTGATCTGTACAGCGTATTGAAATAAATCCCTCTCAAGAGGGAGAGGGACAGTGGGAAGGACAGTAACGCTCAATAAAATGTTTCATAAGTGGAGACATCTCAGAGAAAAAGAGGGCCTACAAATATCTCCTTTCTCCATTTACTTTCAAACCTTCCAAAAGATAAAACTATCAAGAGCTTGGTCTGAAATGTCCACAAGTCGATAGGCATTGTTTTTTCCACTAATTTCAGTAGGCTTTTGGCTCAGGCTCTGTATGATTTGCGAGCAGGAAACATTAATATCCTCAATCAGTAAGGGTTTCTGGCATGCAACCACGTGTGCCGAAGGTCATGGCTGTACAGAAACAGTTCAGCACTAACTATAATCAGACCCTATTCGGCCTTACAGCCACGTAGTCATAAAGCTTTGCATTAGAAGTGAACCTCAGATCTTTCTGGAAGTGAAATTGTGTTTTCTATGAAAAAGCATTTCTGGACAATATACTGTAGGTAGAACATTTGCCCTGTTCAGATATCTAAGATCAGATGCCGGCCTTTGTATTTTATGTATATGCGAGTTTGCAGTAATTCTCTGGGCAGCCAAATCCAGACAATGAACTCATAATCCTTGTTACATTTGCTAGCTTCCCTTCCTTATCGTGCTGGAATCAGCATGCTTTCTCCTAAATGTTAATGAAAAGCAGGAAGCCTTTATACCCAGGAGCCAATGGAAATGAAAATGCACATTTGCATCCGTCAACAACTGGTCTCTTGCTTTTGGCTCTTAGGCTTCAGCATTATTTACTGTGTGGAGTTGCAGACTTGGGCTGGAGCCTTAGGGGATGGGAAATGCCCACGAAAGTCCTTGCTCATGGAAGCCCCGGTGGGAATTTGCAACGGTGTGCATCATACGGTTCTGTGTGTTTAGTTTTGCTTTTACCTCCTTTCCTACATGGGATGTGTTGGCCCCAACATGGGTGGGAGCTGGTGGGGGGCAGAATTCAGAAAAGCCCGAACATTTATTTCACGTGTTTCCGAATGAAGCATTTAGATCTCTAGGCTGTCTCTAGTGGTTGCCTTCAAACTTAACCCTACTCCAGGCCAAAAACCATCATCACCTTATTGACTGACCAATGCCCTAAGTGAAAGGAGATGCTAACTTCTATTCAATCCCTCACTGATATGAGCCCTTACAAGAAAAATCTGGCAGTCTTGGTAAATAAAACTAGAACTGAAACCCAACGGCTGATGCTCAGCCAGCCCCGGTCTTGGATGATCACATCAATGTCAAGGAGTTGTGAAGCTTATGCCGCCCTCTCTTGTGCTGCTTTTGTTAGGTGCATGGAAATCTCAGGTTTCTAGTGCAACCACATCTGAGATTTTCAAGCATTAAGATCCCTTGGACACAACTGCATTTTACTCAGTGGAGGGCACGGCATAGGCAGGGAATAATATCTGTATACAACCATTATTCTGAGCAAAGGAAAGAGGTGTTTACTCTTTGGCTAATTTCCTCCTGATTTATTTCTCATCTAATGGCATCCTCTTGGAAAGCCTGTGGTTAATTTGTAATCTTCCGTAAAGTGCCATATGGGAAGTCATTTCACTTTCAGCTCATCTGAAATGAAACGCTAAATCAGGTCTCTATTTCAACACATGACAGTTTTCATCAGATCCACTGCTTTCTTTCAGCTTTTCCTGCCCGAACTGCATTATCTGTGGTACGCACTGGGTTTAATTCTGTTATTCCTCAAAAGAAAGAAAGAACGAAAAAAAAAAGAATCCAATTTATTCATTATGGCTGTGAACTTTTAATCTAATTGCATTTCTCTTTCCCCCAAATTGGATAATTTTAAAAGGGCCTCGTGATCCACCACTAATTACATCTAACGTGACAGAAATGTTGGATGAAGGCCACTGAAGTCTATGGCAAAACTCCTATTGACAGAGCCAAGATATTGCTTGTTTGGGATTTTTGTGAGGGGCATTAGCAATTGCATGATGGCAGCATCTGGGAACCCCCCGCCATGAATTTGGCTTCATGGCAGTGTCCAGGCAAGGAGATGGGTCTTGGTCTAGCACCTCACAGTCTACACGACAGGCAGGAACGACCAGGTGGATGAAACAATACACGGGGAATATGGGACAATAATAAGACTAGCAATATTTTTAGCATAAAATTGAACAGTTTAATTGAAAAATGTAGTCGCGGTAGAGTGAAAGGCTCATGTTTTATTTTCCATGGGGCTGTGGTCCAGACCCACGATCTGAGCCTTTAGGTTCACAGAAAGTAGGGATGGAAGTGACCTCAAGAGGTCATCTAGTCCAGCCCCCTCCTCCAAGCTTTAAGGTGTTTGCACATGACAAGTCAATGATGTGGCAGTCAGGTATTTTGCTTTAGGAAGGCTTTGGTCATGGAAAATGAATGGCTGCAGGTGCATGAGAACTACTTTCAACTTCGACTGGATGTTTGAGAACATCTCTGGGTGGTCTTGTCGCCTTGCCAAGCCTTTTCCAGTCACACAGGGCATGAAAATGTGCAGCTCCTCAAATGCACGCAATTTCAGGGAAGTATATAAATATGCATATTTATATGCATATATAAGGTCAATATACAAATATGCACATTTATAAATATGCACGTGTTGCCCCACTGTGCTACCTACAATAGTGTCGTGGAGGGGGTTGGTTGCAGTTTTCATCACTC
>NW_005842044.1:89917-121789 GCF_000455745.1 Alligator sinensis
ACTCTTTCCTTCCTCAGATGCTGCACAGTAAATAGATGAATTTCTCTCTTCCCTGTGGAGGTCTCTGATCTAATGTAGTTCAGGGAGAAAACAGCATGAGGGCAGTGTCTGCAAAACATTATTTATTTCTGCACTTCCCTATCGAACAGAGGGGGCCTAGAGTCAGACACGAAAGTCACACTTTTCCAGGTTCCTTTAATTCCTCTCTATGTTGAGCTGTTAAGATCTTTCTTTACAATCAAAGTGTTGCCATCACCCTCCCATCACCCTTTCCTGATAGTACAACAAGCAGAATTATTAGTGGGGATTCAAATGGTCTTGTAGGCTGATAAGATGTGTTAAGTTGGGACCTTTGGCTCTACATGTATCCTTGAAATATGTCAAAAGAGATCTATCCCCATGCTTTAGTCTTCGCTCCCAGCCACACTGATTGGGTAGTTTTTTTATGTCATCTAGAAGGTGAAATTTGGTTCTCATCAGGAAGCAAAAGTGCTCATTAAGTCTCCACTGCAGCAGAAGGATGCAGTGGTTTACCTCTTAGGCCATAATCATTAAAGGGAAGGTTGTTGGAAACCCCCTGCAGCCTCCAGACTGCTGTCCAGGGGGTGTTCCCATGATTCTTGGGAGACTTGTGGTCAGACTTCTGCAGTGAAAAGGTTTCCATGAAACCTGATAAATATTTTGTTCGTCGCAAGCCGTGTCTCAAGTGTTTTTCCCTCTACTCAGTATACAACATGCATTTTTCCCCATTATAATTTGGAGGTTGCTCAGCTCCTGTTTACATTACCAGCTCTGGGGGCTGGTACGTACGTAACCTGCAGCGTTTTGCTTGGTTTAAGTACAAACTTGGTCTCTAATTTCCTCCAATTTTTGTCTGGTCTTAATCATTCTAAAGGAACAAGGGAAGCAGCCCAGCCTGACCGCTTCTGAGACACTTCGGCATGGCACACCGTAGGCCAAGTTGCGCTTCTTTTTCAGCAGTGGTACAGCCGATCTCTAAGGAGTTTTTGCCACTGTCATGAAAACCTGTTCTGAGCAGACTTTCCTGACGGGAGGACAAAAGTGCCTGTGCTTATGCTGTTGCTGCTGCTGTCCATTGCTGAAGGATGGGTGAAAAACAAAAGTATATTTTCAGGACAGACAAGGCCGCAAAGTAGCAGAGAGATCATCTTCAATTCTAAGTAGGACATGCACCATATTGAGAGTATACGGTAACTTTGTACCATATGTAGTATCTTTTTTGTCATCGGGAGGATAAATTATTCTGCTCATTTTTCTTTCTTTCAGATGAAGGAGTTAGCAACAACTACAGCCTTGGAGCCCTAAACGTCTCCCACCTGCAAGAGGTGTTTTGTTCGCCGGGTTTCAATTCTGTGGAATAATAACCAACTTCTTAATGGTCTACTATTCCTGGCCCCATGCAGCATATTGAGGACCTATGCAAATCTGGAAGCTGAAAAGCCATAACGTAGAATGCAACTACATTTTAGTAGGAGTATACATTATAAAATGTGTCCTTGGTGCCTATGAAGGCTGCCAGATTGAGTATATTTGCCTGTGTGTTCAGTGCAAGCCATCACTTGCTTCTTGTTCCTACTTGCCAAGGAATCAGACATGGCATGTTGTAGAAAACGATTGCTTCTCAGCGTGTTTCCTTTCCACTGTACTCCTGCATATGGTAAACTAACAGGAACACTGTTCTCTGCTCATTAATGCAATGCTTTGGTCTAAACATGAACCAGAGGGGGATTGGATTGATTGATTGATTGATTCATTGATTGATTGATTGATTAGTATCACTACCTTTTTCACCATTTCTGAACCAAGAGTTCTAGATCTTTGCAATTTTTTTATATATATATATAATTTGTATCCAAGGCCAAATTAGCCAAAACTAATTCCAAATCCAAGAGTCCAGAACCATGTGGCCCTACTACTGGCAAACATCCTCCATTTACACCTAGGGCTTCAGATGTTTCCAAAACCTTTGGCGGGGACCCTACTTGCAGGTTCGGGTGCCTCCAAGTTTTGCTTGCCCTTAGCCCTATGGTCCTTGGAGCAAGCAAGGGAGGAGACTCCCATTTCCATAAACTGGGCTTAAAGCCGCCGTGCCTCGGCAGGTACTGAACCACACCAGAAGAGCAGTTCTTCTGCAAAGGAAAACTGCCTTCTTGGACACAGATACATGGTATTTCCCCTGCCAGGTTAAGAAGCCACGATACTTGATCTGAGCCTTCAAGAAGTGCTTTTTGCATGTCACCAGAGCTTTACGTTCAGTCGAAGAAAGTATATCTAAGATGTTGCTTGGGAAGAATGCCTGCTGTCTAGCAACAGGTCTGTTCAATTTTCAGTGAATAAGAGAGTCAATGGAAATGCTGTACCCCCATGCTGCCCAGGAATTCAAATGTTTCCTTGCTATGGACAGATATCCCTGCTCATTTTCAACAAGACCGTTCTTGATTGCACAGTGGAACAGATTGGGAAGACTATGGCAAAAACTCTTTAAAGGCCACAGCTCTTTGGACAGGTTCGACTTTCACTCCATGAACTTCAGGAGCTCTTTTGTGTAGTAGAGACTCTGCTGCAAGAGAGGGCAGGACCAAGGGGAGCAGACAAAGAGGGCTGCTGGACACCGCTTGGGTTGGAGAAGGGTTTCCCTGCAGAATCACACCCGACAGCAGTAGCTGATCAGAACGAAGGCAGCTCCCTTTATGGGGTGGCAGATCCCCAAAGAGGGTGATTTCTCTTTTAGCCACTGATAAGGGATAGCAGCACTAAATTAGGAGGCTGCTTGGAACCCTATTGCAAACCTTGCTGGAAGTACTTTCATTAGCGAATCTGCCCCCTGAATTAGCTAATCTCCTCCCTGTTATTTCTCCCTATTACAGCTCTAAGAAGTGAAGGTAAGGGCTATTATCCATCCCCCTCTTGCCAATGCAGAAACGAAGGCACAATGCTAATCAAATACCAGTCTTCAGCTGCTGTAGGTCAGAGTGTTTCCATTAACTTCAGTGGAACAATGCCAGTTTACCCCACCTGAGGCCAGGTGCCCGCCTGCTCTTCCTCCATCTTGTGCAGGAAGTCTTGATGGCTGCTTTCAGAATAAATCTGCAAGAACTCCTTTTGATGCAAGGAGTCTGACCTATGCATCCCCTCTGATCTCCGCCGAGTTTTGCGATGGGACGCAAATGCCACTTTTCCTTTACCATAAATGTTTTACACCCCGGTCCATGCATCTTAATTGAAAACGGAATGAAATCATCTTTTTGCCTAACTGAGCCTGACGCTCATTTGTTAGTTGGTCAGTGATCCGACACCTATTACGCACATGAAAGGACAGCCAGCATGCCATCAGCTCTTCAGATCTGAGCTATACGCTGCTTAAAATCTGCAGGGAATTCTTTGGCGATTTGGAAGGAAAAAACATTTTCAACCCCTCTAAATCCAATTACTTTTGATAACGTTACTGCATCAAACGAACCTTTGCTGCTGTGATCTTCCCAGGGATCATTTGAAAAGGCATGGCATGTATAGGTTGTCAGGGGACTTCTCGGGCAGGGTGAGGAAATAAAGACAAGAAGGGGAAAACTGATCAAAACAATTTCTCAGACGTGCGGTCCTAAATTGGTATCTATAGATTGGCAAACACCGGCGTGCAGTTGACACAGTCTGAATAAATCAAAGCAAATAAATATGGAAACTAAACTGAATAAAGAGAACTGGACATTTGGGGACAAGTGGCTTTCCAAAAATAAATAAATAAATGAAAGGAAGCAGTAGATAAATGACACTTAAATGTAACGCTGCTCCGTAAAACAGCTTCAAGTTAAATGAAAAAAATAAAGCAGCGCTCTACCATCTTTTCTTTTTCTTTATTTTAAGCCTGATCAAACGGGCATTTTATTTCCAACAAATGAGGAGGAAACTTCGAGGATGATACGACCATAAAACAACCAGCCAAATCAGGTTGCAGTAACACAAATCTGGTCTGATGTCAATCCCAAGTAAAACAGACCCCTCTCAAGTCTGACCATGTGAGAGCATTGGCTAAAATGCATGGTAGCGAGCTGGCTTTGTTAAGCTAGATACCCAGTTGGGCTTTAGATGTGTGTGTAGGCAATGGGTATGGGTAACAATTTTTATTTAAGGGTGTCTGATAGATAGGAAACGAGGGGCCAAGGAAGCTGGGGAGGAGACGGGGCCACCTGTATAGTTGTCCTTGCAAGATGTGGATCTAAACCATCTGCTCAGCTGAGAAGCACGTTGCATTGCATCTCTGTGATGTATTACTTTTTAATTTTTTTTCTATGTAGTTAAAAACAAAGCAGATTTTGATTAAGTCTCAGGGAAAACCTTCTAACTGTGATATTTGTAGGACAATGGAACAAGGTGCCCGGGGAAGTACTGGAATCTCCTTCTTTGGAGGTTTTCAGGAAGATTTTGATACATATCAAGTAGGCATCAACTCCCTGTCCAGAACAGCACATCCTACATCTGTATAGGGAGTTGGGCTAGATGACCCTCAAGGTCCCTTCCAACCCTATAGTTCAGTAGTTCTTTCAAACTAGTCTTTTGGCACTAGAGAGGCTATGGCCACAACGATCACACCTGCAGCCTGATGGGTGTTTTCCAAAAAGTTCAAGTATGTTCTGATAAGAGGCTCTTGTTTGACCCATTATATAGTTTCTGATGCCTTTGAGACCTGAACTGCCCTAAAGTTGTTTGGATCTATTCTTACTGGAAATTCCTTGGACCTCTTCCACCCAAGCTGAGTTAATTCTTAAGCTCCGGTGTTCAGAGTTTGTACCCTCAGCCAAAAAATCTATAAGGCTAAGTATAGATAGTCAGAAAAACCTGAGACTGAATTGATTCATTCTTTGCAGGTTAGCCTAAGCTGTGTAGATTGAACAGATAAACAAATGAACAGACGTTCACATTTGATTCCAGAAATGCAGCCACAGGCCTGCTGTGGCCAGGCCAGAAGCCGGGGGGTGCTAGAGCATGGCTCCCTGCTCAGCTGGAGCCAGATAGCTTGGGGCAAAGCTGGCCTGCCCACCCACTGGCATGGGTGGGGTGGGGGGGTTAGGTTGCTGGGGAGGTGTGAAGTATCCTAGGATGCTGGGGGACTGTGAGCTAACTTGAATCTGGAGGGGATCCCGGACAGAAGTTCAATAAACTGATTTAACCTAAGTTAGTTAAATCTGATACTACATCCAGGTTTATTTTAAACTGGTTTCAGCCATTTTGAAAGCAGTTTATAATGTGTACTGAAGTTCTGCTGTGTTACAGAGTTGAACTTGTTGCTGATCACTTATACTGGTTTATGTATAATTTCTGTCCCTAGCCTGAAAGAAATAATGACATTCTTTCCTTTCGATGGAAAATCTGACAACTTAAACCTGGTACTGTGACAAGAGCAATCTTACAACCAGGCTGAAGAGTAAGATGATTTTGTGATGAGTCACTTCTAACTTACCAAATACAGCATTGTATTTAATGTTAAATATGACATTACTTATCAACTCTAAAGCTTTTGTCTCTAATGCCTAGACCAGTGTTTAACAGTGAACATAACATGAATGTAACAGTCAAATGCAGAGGGAATAGTGTTTTCCTTTGGCCAATATGGCAAATGAAAAATAATTACTTCTGTTGATATTATTCTGCCTTGTTGATATTCTTTCTGGATTCCTTCCTAGAATCCAGGAAATCCTAGCATTTAAGGTTCTTATAAAGGGCATTTCTTTTAATGACAGATGCTGTCAGTCATTTAAATGTAAATGTATATGTACTGGAATGTACTGTTCACTGTCACTTTCTTCCTAATTATGTGTGTGTGTGTGCGGGTGCACGCGTACGCATGCACACGCGCGCGCACACACACACACACTCCTCTTCCACTTTGGTGATGTAAGGCAAAAATCACTCAGACTAAGAAGCCTAGTGGAATAATACACAGTCCAATAAGAGTTCATTACAGGCTTGCTCCAATTTATGTCCAACTGCCATTGGCATCAAAATGTGTTCTGTAGTGTACAAGGATGCATAAGTGCTACAGATGATTGAGACATGTTTTATCCCATTTAAGAAGAACCTACCCTCTGATAGTCCAATCCTGAGGTGGTGCAATCAATCTAACTCCATTGAAATCCATACCTTCAACTGGCGCACATATAAGAAATATAATGATGTCCAGTGACAGCAATGTCTCAAGCAACTACCTGTTGCCCTTGCCAAAAGCTGAGAGCCTATTGCAGCTAAGAAAAATGCTCTTGGGGCAAGGCAAATGAAGGGAGTAGGAAAAGCTTTGTCCTGACATGAAGACTTCACCAGAACCACGTTAACAATAGGAAAACAAGGGTTCAAAACTTCTTAGTGAGACAATAGATGTGTGTTAGAAGCTAAACATATCAGACAATATGACCAGTATTCTTTGTTGTTTCATCTTTGAATAAAAATATTAGTGAGGCCCTGGGGAGAAAGCAGGGCAAGAGCAGCTCTGCTGACTTAATTTTTTTAAGTGCTGAAAAAAGGGGAAAAAAGCATAACAAGAATAAGTACTCATTGAACAAGAAAAATCCACATTAAACATGTGCTTCAATCTTCCTTTGAAGATCAGAATAAAAGGGAAAAGAAAGAGGAGAAAGAGGACTCTTCTGGAAAATTGTATTAATCATTCTGAGGACCATGGTGCAAATTGGCAGCTACTCATAATGAGAGATTTACTTTGCACAGATCCTTTGGAAACAGAAGTGAGATCTTAGAGGAAGAAAAAAGTCAGCTGAAATAACATTTCCTGCAATATGTAAAAAGCCATTGTGTTGGGCTTTATGATAAGGGAGCTCGAGAAACAGGGGTGATGGCACTGCCAATCAGTGGATGCATCTACATGTGTTAATAGCATGCAGCAATAAACTCTGGCCGGAGGTTATGCTCCCTGGTGCACAATTTGAATGTGTGCCCAGGACCGCAGCACACTGAGCTGGGTCAGAGCAGCCACGGCTGGCAGGAGGCCCAGGGACCCAGCCTGCAAGCCCGGGGCTGCTCCAACCTGACTCAATGTGCTGCAGAAGGGCTGTCTTGCAGGGTTAGCACCCTTGTGCCCCAGCCAGCCAGGGTAGCATCTACACATGCAGTGCTGTGGGGTAAGTCCTGAAACTTGCTTCAGAATGTGATTCAGTACCAGGCTGTGAAAAACATGAGGATGCTCAAGTTCTGCTATAATCCCTTGCATAGCCAGATGAATGTATGCCACGTCAAAGGATGTTCCTGTTTAATGGGATGTTTTTGGTGATGTTAAAGTAGTTACAATTGAATAGGTAAAATATATTGTTCCTTTCAAGTTAAAGCTACAAGAGAAGCAAAACAAAATTTCAATGAGATTTGCAACTGAGCTTAAAAGAGCAGTGGATGACATGACCTTTGAGGATAACACTAATAGCAGCATTAAAAATAAATGAAATGCAAGCCATTTTTCTGAATGCCTTTTATGTTAAAGTCATTAGAATGCTTTTTGGGATATTATCGCCAACGAGATTAACATGGAGAGGACAAAAGAGTACATCTATTTTTTGTAAATCATCTTTCACCTTACTTGATGTGAACAAAGTGATAGTGGAGTCTCAACCACAGTTTAAAACAGGGAACTGGTATGTTATAAAAATGCAATTATATCCAATAAGAAAGCCAATAAGTTCCCGCCAGTTAGAAATCTTGGCATTCCAAGCTTCCACTGTCATGCTCAGACAAACAGATGACGATGGTCAGTCGTACTTACAGCAGAGCTAATTGTTCTTGCAGTTTTGTTGCATGAGAATTCTTGCACATATATTTGTTTCTGCCAAACCACAGTCAAAAAGAACCAATCCCACCCAGTTTCATCTGAACATGGAAAATTCCTGAGGAAAGCCTAACCCAACCCCAGATTGCTCCAAAGTATATCCAACACTACAAGCCTAGAGTGACTGTCTTACAAATTCAGCCTAGGTTTGAGTTTATAACCAGAACCACTACTTCTGCTTTCATCATCAATGCTTCAGTGCTGTAACAGCTGTCTGATTGTAGCACCTCAGCACTGGATACTCAACCAAACTAGTAGGGTGGACTGGGAAGTGGGTGGTTGGTCCAAGGGATGTGCTAGAACAGGATTTACTGTGGAAAGCACTACACTCAAGCTGGTTATCAGTCTAAGTCTGAGGTATCAAGGTAATACATGGTCAAAGCAGGCTGTTGGTCCCACTGGAAAGTCTAAGCCAGGGCCAGGAACCCTATGGCACTGGCAGGGCAGGATTGGAGCAATCCAGGCTAGGAACAGGCAGGCATTATAGCAAGAGCAGGAAGGTACCAGGCAAGGACCGAGGTAGGAGTGAGGTACAGGTTAGGCAAGATGCTGGCAGGATCTAGGCAGCTGCAATAGGGGTCCAAGAAGCCAGGAGGTACAGCCAGGCAGTCTAGTGTTCAGACAGTGAGCTAATGTCTGCTTGGGTGTATAAGGCCTGAACAGCTGGAGCCTCTTCCCAAAGGCCCTGGGGATAATTCAGCCAGGGACCTGATTACCTCCAGCTGGGGCCTGGAGGTAGATCAGCCCTGGCAGGGCCTAGACTCATTTCACAAACCATCCGACCTTCAGGAACATAAGAAACATGGATTGACTTAAGCTGCTGGAAGGGCAGCGCTGTATGAAAGCTCAAGTTTATTGGCATATGGTTTTACTGTTTAGCTTCAAGGGAGTGGAGCTGGCATGTGATATATTGCTTTAGCTTGTGATGAAAAACAAAAGTGAGTTTGACTTGGGCAGTGAGTGTATTTGCTATACAAGGCACCACTTGAGGAGAGATAGGGAGCTACTGTTAAGCTTGGAGTGTGGAGTTCAGCCTTAGGCCTGATACAGGCATTCAGTTTCTCCTGGGAGAGTCACTGCTCTCCCAGGAGAAATCACGAGTGTACAGATGTTCAGGATTTTGCTCCAAAAGCAAAACTGGCCACCTCACAATAAAAAATAACTTGGGAACAATCAAGGTTAAATCACTCCTGGGACAGTTTCTCCTGGGAAAGCAAAAGTCTATACATATTCTCTTCTAAGAGACCACAGCACAGTCCTCCAGCACTCCAGGTGCTGCAAGCTCTGTTCTTCAGGGGCTCAGCATTCAACTCTCTGTTCAGTTGTCTCTGGGTAATTTTTTCTATCAGAAAAATAAACCTAGGACTTTCTCCCAGATCATTTGAACATGTGTGCAAAGCCCTACATACACACTTCTCTCGATTTGCAGATGTTTGGCTTGGGAATTTGATTCAGCCAGTTACAGCATTGTAAAGCCAGTCATTGCACAGGTTGCATGAAGATATTAACTGTTCCAAGGTCAGAGCTTATTCACACTTGGATTGCAAGGCCAGCTGTGTACGAATGTCAGGAGGCTGTGACTTGACTTTCACTGCTGAGGTATAATCCCCTCTAAACAGAGCCCAATGATCCGAGTTAAAAACCTTGGTAAGACGGACATGTCGGCTCCCTTTGGCAGCACTGCACAGAATTGAGAGAAACATGAATTTTGCTTTTATCTTGTTCAGTTGTGAAGTTTTCATTTCAAAACAGCTCATTACGATATCTTCCAACACTCTGCCTGCAATCAGATGACACCATTAGGTAACAAGCCTGCTTCGGTCTATTGTCTGTGCCTACTTTGCATACTCACAGAGCAACCGTTTTTAATATGGACTGTTATACCCAGGGGAACCCTACCATCTTTTACCTCCCCTGTGCAAGATGAAGGTTTATTTCTACCTGAGAGAACTTTTACAGTCTTTGAATTCTCCTTTGCCTGATGAAGGGCATTTGGGCCCAAAAGCTTGCAAATCCAGAATTTTTTTTGCTACTGTTTAGTTGGTCTAATAAAAGATATCGCCTCTACCCCAAGAGTTGTGTCTGCCTAGAATTCAGAGATGCACTTGACTGTGTTTAAATCATTGTGGTAGCACCATTAAAAGGAACACGGTTGTAAATGAGATCTGAATCAGCTCCATAGGGCGCTGTGGAAATGCAAATACAGTTCATGATCCATGCTCATTAGGCAGAAGTGTAACAGGGCAGTTCTGTGCCTTGGGCAGAGATGGCACGCAGGGAGTGATGATCCCCAGTTACCGGTGACAGCTGTATTTTTGTTCCCCCCCTACCCGAGACAGCAACCTGGGCTGTTGGCCAGGTCATGCCACTCTCTTCCCCATTAGCGATGCTACTGGCGTAAGGAGATGGGTTTACAGCTCGTAAAGAGTCCAGCATGTTTTCTGTATTTCAAAATTGATTTCAAGATTTACTAAGGTGAAGAGAAGACAGAGGAAATTTTTCCCTGGGTCCCTAATGTTTTCATGATGCTAATTTAACTCATTGTTCGAGGGTCTGATCCTGATTTCCCCTGGCAAGTCTCCCACTGAGTGACTTCTGTAGGACCCAGAGGGGAGCTGGAAACATTACCCAGCAAACACGAGCCACTGCATTTAAAAGAAAAGGTTTTGCAATCCATCCCCCACGTTCGTCCCTCTCTGTGAGGACAGAAGTACTCATACTTTTGTCTTCCCGCTTTGGCCAGTGCCAAACTCATTGTTTTCTCTGTGCCTATTTGACAATTTGTTTGTTCACTGAAAACCTGACCAGACATCTCCACAAACAGGGTTAACATCCAGATGAAGGTCCTCTCCTAGCCGGTTAACCCAAGCTCGCTTGATCGGTCTCACGCCATGTGTTTAGGCAATGGCGTATGTCTAAACTTTCCACCTTTTTACAAAGTTTTGCAAGCCTTCACTTCACGTGTGGTGAGGACCCAGCAGAGGGAGCTATAATCAAACCCAAAGGCTGTGTCCGGGAGCATGGACAAAGCAGGCGGGTGAGATCCTGACATTTTTCAAAGCTACCGTTTCAGGTATTCAGATAAGACTGAACTTGCAGGATCGGTTAAAGCAACTGCCCTGTTCAGAGAAATTCTCTCGGGGCGTTTTTTACATGTGCTCTCAGAGGCAAGGGCGGGCACTTTAATTAGCGGGCTGTGATAATTAAAAGTGCTAGAGCATCATGTGTATCGGTGTCCCCATGCTAAAAAATGAAGGCAGGGCAATTTGAACAAAAGCTCGTTGAACAAGCTTTAGTTCAAAGCGCCCCGCCACCATTTTTCAGAGCAGGGACACTGATACACGTGACGCTGGAGCTGGCTGGAGCGCATTCACTTCTGTGGTCCGGTAGACTCAATTAATCCAGTCTGCTCTGACGTGCTGAATTTCCTGTGTGTTAGAGCAGGCTCCCTGCAAGTGCACAGGAGCCCTATGGGCACAGACAGAAGTGACCATATTTTATTTGCCTGTTTTGCAGGGACCCTGGTTTTCTCTGATTAAAAAAATTCCCCAATTTTTGGTTAAAAAAAAGTAACCCCAAATTCACATTTTTCCATGATTAAAATGAACCATCACTATATATATAGCAAAGAACATGCAGTCTTCTTGATTGCATCTTTTTGATGGCAAAAATTTTAATTTAATTTAAAAAAATTATTTAATTTATTAATTTATTAGGTTAATTTTGTAAAGCAGAAAATTGGGGATTTTTTTAAATCGGAGAAAACCAGGATCCCTGCTGATCTGGCTTCAGAAAATGATCTATAGCCATGATCAAACACAAGTGCACGGCTGCAGACAGCTTTAAAAATGGTTGATCGGGTGAAAATCTGACCCCTTGTTGCATGAGGGTCGGAAGAAAATGTTTCAAAACAGAGAATCTTCTGTAACTTCTGTCTACGCTGTACGAGTCTCTTCTTTCTCTTAAATATAGTCACTGCCTAAATTGCTTTTGGAACTTATAAGTTGAAATAAAGGATGCATTATCTCTGTGACCTGCTGGAATGTATCGCTTTAACTAACGTGCCTTAAAATACACTTCTTTGCTTCTCTTTCCTCTACCATATTTGACTCCGTGTCTGCTGTTGCCATCAAAAAGATACAATCAAGAAGACTGCATTTTCTTCTGACACTGAGAACTATGGTTGTCCTAATGCCATCTGGAAATGAGTTCCAGAGTGGATGGTGCCTTCAGCTGTTGTGAACATTTCGCCTCCTGCTCTCATGAACATCATCCTTGGGGCCAACAGATCAGCAGTGGAATGACATAACTCCTGAGGACGATTGCTGCTAGAGAGGGGGAGAGAGAAACTTCTGGGGTGGCTCCATGGACGGCTTTGCAAATCCGGTCTTAGTTAGAATTGGTCTGGTGTTTTGTGGACAGGCATTGTAAAGGGCCAGCCCCCAAAACGACGTTGCTGTGTATGCAGACAGATGGTTGAACAATTCTGGCTGCCCGTAGGCAGTCATTTCCATTCCTTGTGCAGTAACTTACAGTAATCCGGCCAGGAGGCAAGAGATGAACAGAGGACACAGCCGAGGTGGGTGCAGTCTCCTACCCACCAAAAACCAGCCAGGGATTTGTTTAATTACACTGCTTCTGCTGCTGGAAGGAGTGAACATTTGTGCTTTAAACTCCACCACAGAAAAGGGTAATGTCAGGAAATGGGGGAAACTGTCTCCAAGAAGCTGCTTGAGGAAGAGCACAACATGAAGTCGATAATGCCTTCCTCTTTGGCCCCTTTGACTCTTGCACTAGATAGCAGCTCCCTGCATTTCTGGGGTTTGAATGCACGTAATGTCCAACTGTTCTTAAGTCATCTTTGAAGGACTTCCCTCTCACCCTCCTTTCTGTCTGTGAATTGTCCTGCGCTGACTCAAAGGGGTAAACCCTCCACCTTGCGTTCCTCATCAGTCACAAGCTGGCAGAGTCTCGTCTGAGGTTAGCCGTGGGCCAGTGAACCTCTGCCCTTTTAATTGGTCATTTCATTTCCAAGTGCTCTCGAGTGCATATCCTGAGACCATTAGGGTGAAAAGACAGATGAAGAAAATTAAAATCATGTGCTTAGGAACAGCAATTGAGGGAAAATTTAATGCAATAGTTTTAATGTGTTCCTGTTTCCTCCTAAGGAAATGTGGAACTAATTAAATATATGACATTTGTTTGACAATAAAAAGTGCCTCGTGTGCCTCGGAATTATTTGCTAAGTAAGAGCTTTTCCTAATAGAGTAAAACATCCAAATGCAATGATAAAATATGTTTGCTTATGGTCTTTCTATGTTCATTTGCTTATAGCCTTTCTGTGTTCCTGATAAAGATGTTTCTGATGCTGATTAAGACCAACCTGTTGCCAACAAGATGCTTCCTCTATAGCAGGGATGGTTTTCAACCTTTCTAGACTCAAGACACCCCTTGTTAGACTTGCCTCCCTCCTCCCCACCTTGGAAAACTCTTAATTTTCACTTGTTTTTGACTACAGAAAAATAACAGAGCAATTATTCCATTGCAAAGAACATAGAAAGACCACAAAAGGTCACATCGCTTTAATACTGTGGATTCATATTTGAAATTTCTAGAAACCTCTGGAAAACTGGAATATTGCCTGGCACCCCCATGGCACCCATGAAAGGATCTCAAGGCACTCCAGGGTGCTGTGGACCCTCATCTACAATCCCTGCCCTATGGGCTAGAGTGAGGAATTTGCCACATAAACTGAACTGGGTGTTTGAGGTCCACGATATGAAGAGAAAAGGAAAAAAAAGGGTTTTCATTCATAGGAATCATGCCCTTGTTATTCCATATCCAAGATCCTAGTCTTGTGAGTGAGCACTAGCTCAGAAATTACAGTGAAAATCCCGACAAAGGATCGTTTATACTGCCAGCCTTGTAGACCAAGGAAGAGTTGAAAAAGATGAGACTGGATGCTGGACCTTGCATTTCCTAGACCTGTTTATTATGTGGCAGATGGGTATGTGTCTTGGTTCCCTCTCAGTTGGCTAGTCCACAAAAAGGATAAAAACCTACTTTTGCTTTCAGCCAGCAAAGGGAGCCTCAAGAGAAAAAGACTTGAGTTGAAGGCCACAAGTTCAAGCCTTCCTAAAATCTCATCATGCCAATCCTCTTTCTAGCAGAGTCTCTTTGATATTTGGGATTATCCACACAACTGAGGCAGAGTGCGTGCTTACACGCTTTTGCTGGCCTGAGATCAGGCTGCTCATTATCTGGCGTGGCTACACTTAAAAACACTATCCGGGAGCAAGAATAGATGGGATGATTATAATGCAAAAATCATAGACAGACTTCATCGGTGACTGAGAGATCTTAAGGTGTCAAAATAAGCTACCAGCACAATCAGCCTATTAGTTAAAGCAACTCACTGTAGTTTAGTCCACAAGAGATTGCAGGCATAAGCGATCTCCAATTAGTAATCTGACCATTGCCTCCATTCTGAGGATTAAGCATAGATTGTCTCATAAAAGCACTGAATGGAGAAGACTTAGTTATGTAAAAAGAGCTTTATTGTTCATCGCCTTCTCTTAAAGCAAAACTGCTTTGAAGTTCTTCAAAACGGGAATAATTCATCGTTTTGTTTCTACCCAGGGAAGCAACTTGTTTTCATGTCCCATTCTGCTTCATACAAACAAATTGCTTTCTAGTTTCTACATTACTTGTTTTCTTCAAATGACACCGAGAATCACCATATTGCATAAGGTCCAAGTGAGGAAATGGTTGTGACTTGAAAACAGAAGGCTGCATATGTTTCCCGCTGAGCCAGCCAGTCTCTGAGCACTGCCCAGTTTGCCTTAAGGAAGGATCCTGTACTTGTACGAGGAGAAAGCATTTGCCTTGTGTCTGTGTGCATTTCAACGCAAGCCTGCCAAGGGTTCGACACCTCCCCTGCACGCCCGGCCCGCATTGCCTTCCTTCCGGCAACTCTAATCCCGTCTAGTCAAGCAGAGTCGTGGTGGGTGGATCTTCACGCACATGTTTTGTTCAGTCTGTTCACTTTGCTTTGGTGCTCAGCACTGCATGAGTTGTGTCTGCTTCTGGGGGCCGACTCTGTTGTAGCTAATTGGGGATTATTACAAGGGCAATTATTAATATTACAAGGGAACAAACCAGGCAGCTCGGCTCAGCACCGAGGTACTGAGTTACATCTGACAGTCAGTCCTAAAATCTCCCTCTACTTTTCCTGGGTACAGTAACACTGGGACTAGACCTTTTGGAGAGGCAATGAAGGGAGGAAAGGGCTGAATAGTAATTCAGAACGGGAAAGTAGTGGCGAGTGGTGGTGTTAGGCAGTGTCAGGCTTCACCAAGTTACAGTAAAGACCACTAACGTTGCATTTTTTTACCCAGAAGTTGAATGTCATGGCCATCAATGAGGCTGCAGGACTGTAGGATACGCAGAATTCACCTCTAGCCAGGCAAAAAAGGCCAAGTCAGGTTATCTAGGTGGCAAAGGGACCTCAGTGGGAAAGGAGGCTGGCCTACTGGATCAGGACTCAGGAAACTGAGAATCATTAACCTGCTCAGGCATAGCTATCCTAGGCAACATCTTGGCTAAGTCACTTAATCTCGCTTTTCCTCAGTTCCCCATCTTTAAAAGTCATGATAATAATCCCTTTCTCCAGCACCTCTATATAGATTGCAAGCTCCCTGGGGCAGGGCCTCTCACTTAGCACTAAAATGTATGGTGCTTAGGATGCCCTCATTTCAGGGATTTTGGTAATATAAATTGCACATTGATGCAGGATTATTCTACCTTACACAGCCCAGTTGGACCATACTCTGGCTTTACACTGTTGGATAGACAGTTGGATAGAAAAGTGATGGAGGATGCTAAGGGGGATGTGGGATGTGGCATTGCTCCTGCTGATGGGTTGGGCAAGGAAGATGCTTCTGTTCAACTTATCCCACAGCAAGTGAAATCAGTGGGACATTAGTTCTTCTCTGCAAAAAAGACTATAAACCAAATCCAAAGGGCTATCTGTGTAACCGGTGTAGTTCTCAGAAAGGGAGTTGATTGTTCTTCAGTTATACCCTGGCCCCTCGGAGCATGCAACCTTTCTTGACTTCTGGCTGGACGGCTTCCACACTATTTTTCCCCACCTTTTCAGATATCAATTTGCATTGGCAAAGGCAGTGGAGTCACACAGGTGGCACTGTGGATGGGTTGAGCGCTTGAAGTGGGAGGAAGCCCACAGCTACCTCCCAAACCAGAAGAAGCAGTAGAGCCACATTCACACAGTGCCATGCAACGTCATGCTGTATCGCCACTGGGCTGAGCAGAAGGAGATGTTGGGGCACTGCAGGTCGGAAGAGAGATCAGCGATGCAGAATCTGGATATATTCTTGCTTTATATTCACCTATACCAGTCCTGGAACAGAGACTGTCGCCAACAGCATGCCAAAGAAACCCACCCACTGAGGTCTCTGCTCAAACCCCCATGCCTAGTTCCTGGGATTCAAATGCACCACAAGAACGGACTCCTGTTTGAGAGCCAGACAGAGAACAAAGCCCATGGCTAGCTGTCACCGATCCCACAAAGATTGCACCAGAAACACGTCATGTTCTTCTAAGCCTAAAAAAATTCTGCTCCCGTGCCAAGAAGAAGAAATGGTGAGACTATGTATAACAGCACCATCTGGTGACCACTGCAATAACTATATAACTAGCTACTGAAGCAGTGCATCCATGAAGTGCTTTCCATATGCTTTCTTGTTTGGAAAAGAAAGTTCAACAGATGCTGTGACAAACGATATTAAGAAATGGACTTTGATATCTTGAGAGAGAGCCTGTGTCACTCTGCACCATTATATAGCAACCTGTTTCCTGTGCTATATTTGGACCCTGTTATCAATTTAAAATGCCAACAGGAGATTAAAGTGCTAACATGGAACAGAACGGCCTGAAAGGTATTCCTGCTAAGCCAGTCTTGGTGTGAAATTAGTCATCTGTTAAATGCAAAATCTTAAGCTAAAATGTTTGGAAGGAGAAAAATCGTCAAAGAGGAGAGACTGTACTGGTTTCTTTCCTTCCTCCTCAATGTTTATCATTCTTTAGAAACTTGAAACTATTTCCTACTCAGGATTTATTTCCTCTAAATAAACAGAGGTTTGTCATGTACCGTTTCTCTTGAGGAAACCGAGCTGCTGATGCCTCCAGGTTATATATATTTATTTAAGGAAAGAGAACACCAGGCAAATGCAGCTGGTAATGTAAATCTTTAATCCAGAGTGCCCAAAGTCTTGGCTATAGGCATTACATTGTAATATTTATTCTAAGGGATGAGATGGTCTTTTGAGTCTTTTCAGCCTGCCAGGAGAGTTGCATTTGAATAAAACAGGGGGCATCTAAAGTGAGTCTTGGTAGAAATTCATCTGGCTTTATTTGTGGACGGTATAATGAAAACCAGGAGAGAGCAGGACTGTACTTGGCATTTCCTCTTTGGTCCTTCAGGGAATATCACAGTTAGGACTCATGCTCTCTCCTTGGCACGGGAGTTGCTGTCACCCTTTGAAAGTAATTCAGACAACATATTGGGTAGAAATGAAGCTCGTTAATTCACATGTGGATGCTGTTTGTTTAAAATAGAAATAATTTAGGCATTTGGGCTGTGAAGTAGTCAAGTCTACTTTTTCAATAGCTGAGCAAGGATTGAACTGAATCAAAAGGATAAGGGCATCCATAAAACAAGGGAGGAACTGTTGGGTGTCTTTCTTTTTCTTTCTTTCTTTCTTTCCTTCTTATCATCCTTCATAAACACCTGCCAAGGTATTTATTTATGCCAGATACTGGAAAGCCTTTAAAATAATGGGAAATCTTACGCTCATGGATCCCTGATATTTTGTTACACTGCCCCTGCGACCTCGGTGTCTGGGCCAGCACAGGTACCGAATACCGTTCTTCCTCAATAATTGCTTGTCAAAGGTTGAGGTCAGTGGTAGGGCGCTGTGAGAAGTGGAAGAGACTGAAGCTGCATTTTCTTCTGCTGAGCTTGAAGGCTTTTTGCTGCCTGTTTTTCCTAGCACGTGTGATCCCTTCCATTCAGCCCTGAACAAAAGACATTTAGCAAAATTCAAAAACAAACTTTTTTCCCTGGTAACTTAGAATCAAAGAGTCCTTTTACTCCTAAGCACTAGATTTAGGTTTTTCTTTTATTAGCAGCACAGAAGTCTACCTCTGCTGCAGCCTAAATGACAGGAAAAGGAAATCTCCCATGAATTGCAATTGTATTTTCAGAGGTTGGCGTCTAAACGGTTGTGAACTTGCATTATTTCTCAGAAGAGGCTCCCTTTGTAAGCTGCCAGCTAACTAGGGATTCAAACTACTGAAACACATTCCTCGCATCCTCTCTGATGCTATTTACAGGATGGCTGGCTCAAACGATAAGCATGTCCCATGTTTTTCATGAAGTCGGTGTTCATGCAGCAAAGCAAAGATCTCCTGCTTGAAAGATGACACTATGGGGGGACAAGGTGAAAAATATATAGACTAAGCACCCAAACCCCCTGCTATTGGCACCAAGCAACTTTGTGCACATGCATATAGGGGATCTCAGTAAGCACGGCACGTATACAGGGGATCTCAATTAGGATCAGTACCTATGTTGGCCCAGACACCAAGGTCACAGGGTGCAGTGTAACAGAATATCAGGGATATATAAGATTTCCCATTTTTTAAAAGGCTTTCCAATGCCCGGCATAAATAAATACCTTGGCAGGTGTTTATGAAGGATATTTTAAAAAAAGAAAGAAAAACACCCAATAGTTCCTCCTTTGTTTTATAGATGTCCTTATACCTTTGATTCAGTTCAACCATTTCTCAGTTATTGGAAAAGTAGACTTCACTATTTTGCAGCCCAACCGCCTCAATTATTTCTATTTTAAACAAACAACATCCACATGTGAATTAATGCCGCTTTATTTCTACCCAATATTTTGTCTGACTTGCTGCAACAAAGCATTGAAACGCAGGGAGTCAGCCAAAAGGACCAGATCCATACCAGACGGCTTTACGATGGATAAAACTACGGGCGTTTTGAATAGATGTTGGGTTTCACTAGTCAAGGGGAAGCTACTGCATAACTGTCTGGCAAATCCAGCTAAAAGACAAATGTGACCATTATTTTAAGGCAGTAGTTATTTCATTACCACGCTAAAGATATTGCTGCCATTTAAAGGACAGTAATAGCAGTCTGTAATATAATTAGAGATGTTAGATGGGATGATCCAGAAAAAGCAATACTGTATTCAATGACTGTGTTATCCACACTTATTTCCGGAAAGCAATCAATCCAAAGGGTTGTGTCAATGGAGACTATTGTTCTCCATTCCCCAGAGTCCGATCCTTGTACAATCAACGTAAGGTTTTTCAGGGACAGCTACTATATTTTCCCAGCTGGGCTAAATACATGAAAACTATGGGTGAAGGATGCATTGTTTTGCCCTCATTTCAGTTTTTCTCTTTCTAGGCATTATTATAGTCCATATGTCTAAGGTCATTCATTTATGGCAAGCGTGCACATTTGCACCCTAGCACTAATCTAGAACGGTGTTTGGGTCAGGACCCGTGGCTCGCGACTCAAAGGTGGGTCACAAGAATATATGAAAGGGTCGTGAACAAACTTTAAAAATGGATTGATGAACTTTAAAAAATGAATCCTCCTTTAACGGAGAAAAACGTGGGAAACGGTGGCTTTTCCCTTGCAGGCTGGCAATGTTTCAGCTTGCAAGGGGCTGCTTGGGGCTCCCCCGTGCCCCACACACCCACCCCCTGCCCTGCACACTGCAGGGCTGGGGCCTGGGGGCAGCAGGTCGGGAGTGAGATTGGCCATCGATGTTTATAAATGGGTCCCGGTACAAAAAAGGTTGAGAATGGCTGATCTAGAGCATCTTGGGGCATCAGTGGAGGTCTCTGCATTAGTACTGTGGGTCACAGGCTCTTGGACTCCAAGATTAACTCTTGCATCATTCAAAGCTTTTTAAAAAAATCAAGTCTCTACCTTTTGGGGCCATAGTTTCCACTTCATCTCTCGAACAAAGTTTTCATTGTCTTTGCTCAAGAATGCTCACTACAGCTCTACAATATGTGTGACGTGGCGCTATCTGTAAATATTGGTTCAGGGGGTGTTGTTCAGTGCATTCCCTATGCTGTGAACATGCCATTAAGTGGCTCGGAAATTGAATTATTACATTTTCCCCAGCATAGGATAATATCTAACCTGTCTCAGTTACACTATATTTACTTTTTCTTTCCATTGCATGAATCAAATTCCACTCTGATTCATACCTGTCCAAGCTCGTTGAAGTTAACGGGGATTACCCAAGTGTAACCGAAGGCAGAATTGAGCCCCATATTCATATTCTGCGGCTCTGAAGCCCTTGAGGGGTCCAACAAGCTGGGAGGACTAAGGTGAAGTGTCTGATTCAATGAGGCTACCACCGACTAATGATTTTGAATCACAATTGGTGCCACTTTGCTAAAGAGGAAACCTTTCCTAAGAATCACCCCACAACCCAAGCCATCAAAACCCCAGCAGGCAATCTCCATAATCATGCACTGCTGCAGCAGTCAGAAGAGATTAACAGCATTTCCCCAAGGCTTTCCAGTGGAATCAATGCTTGCTAATCTTTAGAAAATTACACTAACAAGCTCCAGGCCCGAACTGCAGGAGTTCAGCGCACCAGTCTCTGAAATCACGCACAGGCTGGTAGTATATCAGCGCTTTAATGAACCAGAAAATCTGTACTAAGCAGAGGCAAGAAAGATGCCTTAAGGTTCATGCCTTTCAAAGCCTGGTAGTAAGACAGTCAAAAAGGAAAGGAAATATGCTACTTTTGAGACTGAGCCCGTCAGGGGCTGACCCCCAGATCCTGAAGGTGTTCTGGGGTCTAAAACCCCTTGATTTCAAACCTGCTGGGGACTCTGGTGTGAGTTGCTCCTTGGTGAATGCAAAGCATTCTCGATTCATCGAAGTCAGAGCTCCTTGAGATTGAGGCCATCCTATTTATAGGCCAGGAAGTTTGGTATAATCTTGGGAAGGAAATTCTCATTTCATCAGTGTCACATATTCCCTACTGCCTCAGTCAGCAGAAACTACCAGAGAGACAATGGGAACACGGGACTGATCAAAATATAATTGCAAGACCAATTAATATACATTGCAATTTAATATAAAACTGAAATGTTGGCAGAATTTGAATGATCAAATCATAATTGACTCCAGCCCTTCTCATTTTTTTTTTGCAGCTAGTCATAAAAGTTACTTCCTGTGCAACATTCTGCTTTGATTTCACAGGCAAAATATTTCCTATCTGCAGCACTCATTGGAGCCTGAAAAAAAATCAGCATTTATTTCATTCACGGTTTGGGTCTGATTTGGTTTCATTAGATACCCATGCAACCTATCCTGGAGAAAATAAGAAAATTGACAGGTTTTCCTCGAAAGGAATTGTTATTTGTGATCCCAGAGAAGCTTGTTTTTAGTATTTGCTTTAAAAGAGATGGCCTGAAACTTTTTTTTTATTGATCCCACAGAGTTCAGTACCATGCACATGAGTCTTTGCAGAATCATCTCCTGACTTAAAGGTTTCTTTGGTTTGAAGTTCATTTGACTACAACCTATGCCATCCTTCCTATTATCTGCCACGTGGGTGCGGTGCATTCACTATTTTCAGAAATAGGGCGAAAGTTTTGAAAAGTGAAACAAAAGTATGAAGCTGAGAAGAGGATAAAAAATGCAGAGCTCAAGAGAAAGGAGCCTGGAGCCACTCACAAACTCTTGGAGGGTAGGAAGGACATTTTTACTCTTCCCTGCAAATGATTGAACACACCCCACTGTATATGTTGGCACGAGCACCAAGAAAACCGCCCTTTAATGGTTTTGAGCAGCACATCAATGGACTATCTCTATGCTGCCTGGCATCCCCCCAGTTTCCACATGGTGTTTTTCCATAGACAAGGTCATGGGAGCCTGCATCTTCATGTGTGGTCCTTCTATTTGCAGTAATTGAAAAAAAATTACACTGTGTCTTTATGTTTGTTTTTTTCGGTCAAATATTCAGCCTTTGAATCTGCAGGGATAATTTCTCTAAAACCAAAGGCCCTCAAACACAGAATTGAAACTCCTTTTGGTCCCTGGCCATTGAGACTGTTTCCAGATCTGGGACTTCTCCTCGTCTCAGCTGCAGCTCTTTTCCTTTTGCCACGTCTGTCGCAGACAAAGGTCTAATGAAACAATGCTAAGGTTCGTAAATGTATTGCATAGGTACAATACAGGAGAATGAGGACTTTCATGTATTTCTGATTTCCTTAACCCTTGTGAGCTCCTTTTGCAGATCTTAATAAATCAAACCGTTGTTCTTCGTAATATCACCGGTCTGGCGGGATGAACAAGAAAATGTCGACTTAAATTAGGCCCTGTGTTAAAGTGCCGTTGAAACAAAATTGTGTGCGGGCAACAGAAAATGATCCCCTGCGTGAAATTCCCAATGGAAACTGTGTCAAGCCCTAGGAATGGGTAAAACCCAAACTTTTCAGCACTCGTGCAGACATCCCTGCCCCACTGAAGCCAATGGGAGTTTCTGACAGTGTTTCAGGCCCAACCAAATAGCCCTCACTATTTTTATTTGGTGTTTGCCCTCTCGACTCATGTATGAGCTCTTCCTGGAGCGGGATGGGACGAAGATTGCAGGCATTGCTTCTGTCTTTATCTTTGGTTTTTGCCTTCCTCGGCAAAGCAGGAGGGACCATGCCGCTCTAAAGGGCAGCCAGTGGATGCTCATGAGGCTAACCCAGCTGCCCTTGAGTTGGACAGAAAGGTTCCAGTTGGCTTCCATAGGAGTTGGATCAAACCCATGTCTCAGGGAGGAGGAAGCTTGCCAGGCTGCCTGGCAGTGGCAGAGTCTGAACAGCAGCAGAGGCGTGGACATGACACAGGACTCAGAAACACAGCGCTGAAGCCAAGATTCCCAGTGGATTTGCAGGCTCCCTTTAGCTCAAAGCAGCCCTTTTGAGGTCCCAGGGGATCTCCCGGTAAACCGTCTGCTTGAAGAACAGCATGTCATGACACTCCCACAATGCATAACGAACACTTTCCTCCCTCGGATGAGTTTTGTCCTGGGCCCCAAATCCTCAGAGCTGACTTACAATGCCCAGATGCAAAAACACACTGCCAGCGTTTCAGTGAAGCCAGGAACAGATCGGTTCTTCTGTGAACATACGGAGGAAGAAGAGAAGGTCAAACTGATTAGGACAAACGTGCATAAGTCAAACTGCCCGGCTCTATTTCCAGCATCCCAGATGAATGAAATGCACAGGACAAACAAATAGGGAAGGATGGATCGATGCATTTTTGGAGGGGATTGTGGCATCTGGGTAGCCTCTGTTTTTGGCAGGAAGGAGAATAATATATTATATTATATTATATTGTATAGTATAATACTAGTATTATAATATGGGATATAATATAATATAGTATTATCATCTGAGCTGGACATTTTAAAGTAGCCTCTTATTGAAGCCTTGGTACCACATCATTAGGAGGAGGAGATTTAATAATAAACTACCATACTTCGGGGTGACCACCAGAAAAGACATATTTCAGTGGCGCCACTTCCTCTGTTATCTGCATACCTCAAGAAGAGACAGCACTGAGTCATTCCTTTCAGTGGGAGGACTGAGTCTAATGCTTTAGGGGATGCATTCCTGAGTCTTTGCATTTTGGGTCAGCAGTGCACTGGAAGTGCATCATTTGCTAGTAGCCTTTCCAAATTAAGACTCTAGCTCTGCAAAAGTATGTCTTCCAGTACTAGCAGGGTCAAGGCCCAAGGGGAATACTAAATCATGAAATGTTTGCGATGACATAATGTCGCGTGCAATTATAAACTAAACTGAGCTCTGAGATGAGGTGCGAACTGATGGTGCAATTCTGTTTGCAGGATCACAAGCTCAGCTGCTGCAGCATATATAGTAATGTCCACTTCTAAGTTTCCTCAAAGTGTTGTCTGTGGTACAAGGGTCCATCTCAACAGAGCAGTCTGTAGGAGCAAGCCAGTTGGTTTCACATTAGTGTTGTGCTATGGATTTGGAAGATGGTTTCCAAGCCGTTTTTCTTTGATATACCCATGGGCAGATCCACAATAATGTGCTGTTCTAAGTTGTTCAGCCAGTGTGGGTTAGTAACGGGCAATTTGGAAAACAAGCAGGAATAGGTAATGACTCTAGATACCTACACGTCAACACTTCCGGGGAGCATTTTTTGGTACAGCACACACAGGACAAAATGCCCTTGAGGGAAACATGCAGAATTTGGAAAGAAAGTTTTTGCAACTGCTAGCTTGACCGGAAAATTCTACACAAAAAACACAGCAAAGATCTCACCTTTAGTATCTCCTCCAGGACAAGCACTACCCCTGCTCAGAAGGGCACAGAAAAGGCTGTGGCCCCTGTCCCCAAGTCTGAACAGAGATCCGCACAAGGTGCAGTGCTTCTGTACAAGCATTGCTGCAGCCTGGCTCTCCTGCTGTGGCTGCTCCTAAGAAAGGCTTGCACAGAGGGGAAAAAAAGCCAGCCCCAAGCTAGGTTATGTACAGCTTCTCCTGCAGCCTGCTAAGTCTTTATCTGTTCCCTGCCAGAGACATCAGGCCAATTCAGTGTCTTTCACAGGGCGTGCAAGAAGAACACGTGCTGTGGAAGGGGACGTGTCCCCTATTTAGTACATCCCGCTGGGGAGAGGAAGCCCAGGGCATCCCCTCTACATGTGGGATCCTACGGGAGCGATGCAGAGGTTGGATTTAACCGCATAAGAAGCTGTCATTTGAGGACTCCACCAGCTCTTTGGGGGATTTAGCGCCAGTAAGATACACAGGAATACCATCGGTGTGCCAGGCATGCAATTATAGAATCCAGCCTCATTGGAGCCGTCTCTTGGCAAAGATCTCCAGCCTGCCAGATTTAAGTTGGAAGCAACTCAGATTTAATAGAGGCACTTCAGAGAAGATGAGAGGCTTCAGAGAAATACCTTCAGATGTTCAATTACCTCCTGCTGCACAGAAGGGGTCGGAGTGAAGAAATGCTGCAGAGAGTCTGGGAGGGTGAGGCAGAAAGGAATGGCCTTTTGCAACGGGAGACGCACGCGAGGATTAACCTCTGGCAGATGCTTTAAGGAGGTTGCCTTGGAATAAGATCAGGATCTTGTGCAAAGCCAGCTGCTTATATGTTATGTGATCATCTCAGCCATCTAAGGCAGGAGAAACATGCTCAAGAAATCAGCCAAAATATCATTTCCATTGCAGGTTACGCAGAAACGTAGGGCCAGGTGATTGCTGGCTCACTCTCCCTTCTGGAGAGGAGACAAGATACTCCATGTACTGCTCCCCTCCTGTGCTCCCCTGTGTTTGATGCAGTGTAGGAATATGTATGGGGTAGGGACAGAGGGGTGTGTAGGGCTGTGAGCAGCCCCGTATCAGTTGGTGAGACTGATGGAGCATGCCCGAATGACCGTGGAGAGGTAGTACACAACCTAAATGAAAAATGAAGTGCTACTAAGTGCACTCCTAATATGGAGAGGTTAGGATATTTCTCCATGACCTTTCTTCAGGGGAAAAAAAGAATCAGGAATGTGCTGGAGATGAACATAATTTCTGGACAAATACCCTGGACTAAAACTAAACTAAATCAGCGCATAAAAATCACCCGGCGTGTGCCAAGAGCAGCTGCTCTGCACGGAGGCGGGAGTGTGCTCTCATCAGAGTCCAGGGTTTGGATGGGCTCAAAATCCTCAGATGTGCAGTGAGCTCATTTCCAGCACCGCTCGTCTGTGTGCACACAGCAGTTCCCTAGGCAAGGGCATAACCCGGGTCAGCAATAGGCCCTCTGTTTAGCATTGCTTCTCATCCAAGTTCCAATAGGGCGTTTGGGGTTTTTTTGATTCATTAACGTCCAGTTTGCTCTTCTGCCAAAAAAGGCCCATGCCTGATCTCTGTACATAATACACATTGTGCTCATGTTCAGACAGACACCACTGTTTCTCAAGTTATTTTCCACAATGCGAGGGCTCCCCTGACTTTTCCAAGCTCGCATCTTCTTTTCTGAGCAAACAGGTGTCCCGGAATCAAAGCGAGCACACAACACCTACCCTGGTGTAATTTTACCCCTGATTTTTCTCAGGGTGAACCTACCTACAAGTAGCTCTGGGGTAGGGTTATACCTTGTGTATCTGCTCCTTGTTAATACCGGTGGAAGGAAGGGTTACAACGTGCTGCGAACAGGCCCAACACTACATATTTTTTAGTGCCATCTCCTGGCACCTATTCTACTAACAGATGATTAATATGCATACAGCCCGATAGCAGTCGTGCACAGGGGATCATTTGTCTCCCAAATGATACTCAATCACTACTCAAGTCTCCTCCGGGTCTGGTGAGGGGGGAGAGACTGACTAACCCTTAGATGTGGGAGGTGGGCAACCACCTGTTCTGGAGGGGAGAAAGGTCCTACCCCTGGGAATGACTTTAGCCTTCTCCTAGGACGCATTGAAATAACAAAAGCCACACATTGGATCAGAAAAGCAGAATTGCTCCAGACTAAATAGATTTCCCCGTTGTAATTATTGTAATGTTTTGATCGTGTATGTCAATGCTTAATGCCAATTTGGTAAGCAGGGCTCAGTGTCAGGGGGAGCGTTTCCCTAATAAACCTTCATCTGTTTAACTTCTGTCTTGTGCCCCATAAAACTCCTTAAAAGTCCAACTGCTGTGAATCTCTTTGCAATGCTTTCCAACCAGATGGGGCTGCTTCTAGTTGAACTTTTCCAGGGTTGGGGATGGCTGAGGGCAGACGCTTAAACAGAATCACCTGCCTTCATTTTGCACGGCCTTTGATCTTTTATTTGGTGGTGTAAAGTCTTCGAAGCCAGCGGCTGCAAACATCTGGTACAGCACCCTACAGCCAGACTTCCCTGCTCGTAGACAGAAGCAAAGATGCCCCATCCATTCTCTTGGGTGGCTGCTTTAGCCTTAGCCTTATGGGAAGAAGTGTCAGATGCATTTGAAATAACCCACGGTCTTAGCCCAGTTCTTTGCTGGCGGGCATCCATTAGTGGCTGGCTTAATTATCATCCCTTATATCACGACCTCATTCCCTCACTTCCACACTCATTCACCTCTCACTGCATGTTTGCCCAGCGAGCAAGGAACTGGTCCCTTTTCTTACCCTCTGCCGTGTAAAAGCCCTAATCGCTGAAGGTTGTTGCTTGATGTTGCCATACTAGAAAAAAAATGATGATGACGATGATGATATTTCATTTGAATGAGGCATATATTATGCTGAGGTTTTTTTATTCCAGAAAACAGAAGTCCCCTGTCTTGTATCCCAGGACAGGGTTGACATCTCTGGCAGTTTTACTGAAGAAAAGAAAGCCAGATGAGGTGGAGGGTTCTGCAGCAAAGTTTCGTTATCAAAAAAGAGGAATGGTAGATTATAGCTTAATTCCCATCAGCTAAAGCCAGTCACAGGGTACTCAAGCATCTCCCCAGTTATCTGCAATGCAGCACAGCGTTCATCCTGATGCCCAGAGGATTGCAATCCCCTGACTCCCTGTGATGGAGCAGATAGACTATGTCTGGTCACCAGCAGGGAAAGCAATATGAACACCCTGGTATGAAGAAACTATGATTGCAGCCAGCCAAAAAAAGCCCGCATCTGCCCCTGGCTCCTCCCTGGGTGGTATAAGGAAATGCTCCTTGACCTAACCACTGCAATGGGAGCTGAGATGGGATTAAAACATGAGGACTGTTTCAGTGTTAGACGCAACTTGAAGGGGAAACGTTCAATTCATTGTTGTGTCCCAGAGTCCCAATTTTTTTCCCAAACTCCCACTCTTTAGGAGGAGAAAATTCAATACAATATTTTATCCTGGGAAGGATCTTTTACAAGGGAGCCCACAACATCTCTAACTTTTGTATACATTTAAGGCCTGCTTTTTGGATTAGGAGATGCTTTTTATCATAACACTTGTATTACCCCTAGTATGGACACAGTTATACAGTACAAAGATGCCTTATATGAAGTTAATTAGTCTACAAGGAAGGGTATAGTAATCTAAACACCTTTTATACTGATATATCTACATCCACCGTGGATGGGCAGGGCCGTTCCATTTTAACTATGTCAGGATTGTAGAAACGGCACAACTTGTGCATCGGTAATACATGATGCAGCAGTCAGTTTTCTCTCTGTGCTTAATGCCTAGTGTATTTGATTAAACACCTAACACTTAAGCAACACAATTTCTTCGCTGTAAAGTCATTAGGCTAAAGACTTTCAACAAATCATGGCAGAGGTTAAAGGATATTCCTTTGAAACTTCTAATTATTGCAGTGACTCTGTTTGCTGACAATTTGCACCTGGTTCCTATAATTACTTTCCAGTTTGCCAGGAATCCTTTATACTAACTGTGGGAGCCAGAAACCTGCAGTGACAAGCTTTGTAAAACAAGAGTTTCTTCCGAAAGTCAGAGCTCCTTTTTCTGAATGGAGAAATATTTCCCAGTGTAAAAATGCACTTGACAAACCATGAACAAAGCTGCACCTGTGGAGGTCAGACTTCATGCCCTTGTGGGCTCAGTTCACCCCTGGCTTAATTTGGCAGTGGATCTACATGACTCCACCTGAAGTTAAAATGATAAAAAATGAGCCAATCTCCCCTCGATCGGTTGTCTTGCAAAGACTTGGAATATCCCTAAACTGGGACAACTAGGAGCATGGATGTCTACCGTGGCTGAGAGATGCAATATCCCCTCCCTATTTTCCATTGCTTGTGTCGCTGTTGAGCCTACAGACAAATTCAAGTGGCCTTCTCTGATCTAGTTTCTAGACTCGCGGTGAAAACATGCCTTGGTCCTCTCCCCTGCACACACCTCCTTATTGTGCACAATATACAGGATGAGGCTGTCCCAGTCATGGTGAGTCTATCCAAGTAGATCTTTTCCATCTTGGACTTTCTGAATTCTCAACTAGGAGGAAGCACCTGGAAGCTTTGAGTAACGCTCTCCAGGCTGTGATCAACCATGTTTCAAAACACAAGAGCTCTTCTATTCAAGGACCTCGGGGTCTGGGACAGACCTTGCAGGCACTGGTTTGACCCAAATCAGTTGAGTCTCATACCACATTCAACCAGGTTTATCTCAGTTAAGTCTGATAGCACATTCAACCGGTTTCAGCCATTTTCAAACTGGTTGATGTGCACGGAACATCTGTAACAGGTTTAAATCAGTTTCTGATCATTTAAACTGGTTTGTGTGTAAGGTCTGTCCCTAGCCAGGGAGCGGAATAGAGTGGAGTGGATCTAGTCAAGTGGACAGGGCTCAGGGGGAAAAATGTAGAGAACTAATAGCTTGTACTGTGACCTTGGAAAGTTACTTAATGTCTTAGACTGCACTTTTCCCAGTTGTAAAGTGGAGATAATAAAGCTCCCACGATTTGGGCTGGTGCTTTGAGAACCTAAGGTGCAAACTACTGAGTCGAGAAGTGCTAAGTATTATAACACTGATATTTGGTAGCAACGTGTCCAGCTCCTCACTGTGATCACAAACACCTCTTGATATTTAGCATGGCAAGAGGATTCCTGCTTCCCCAGGGTACGATAGATCAATTGTGACACGCATCCCTTTCTTTCCAGTGGGTAAATGTCAGAGCTGCATTTCTTCCAAGAAAAAGGCCAGTAAATGCTTTCTACATTGGCCATTAATCTTCTGAATGAATAGGTCCCTGTGCCGAAGAATTAGTAGGTCCCCAGTGTATGAAATCAGAAAGATTTTTTAGCAAGCAACTGTCATTTCATGCCACTTGGCTTCAGAGTTGTAGTGAAGAAGTGAAATATCTGCACAAAGGCATAGATTAAGTGGACATAGTACAATAAAAAGCACTTGTTTATTCTGAGCATTCAGTCTTGCCATTTATTACCCAAAACGCAAGAGTCAGAATACCCAGAGGCAGCTACAATTTGTGTATGAAAGAAGCTTTATCAAGCTGCTGTTATTAATAACAATGACAGAGAGAGGAAATTTGTTCTCAAAATAAAGAAAATAGTTTGATGCAGGCTATGGAACATGATAACGTTTTTTGAGCCAAAGAAGAGATAGATATATCTCAGGGGTGAATTTATCTCTGGATGTACTAACATTTCTAAGGGTGTGGACACAGCATATTTATGCTGGTTTAATCTGCCCTTATCTCCTTGTAAATGTGGAGCAGGCACACAGTGGGGCCGCCCTGTACCTGTAGAAGCCATTTCCTTTGGGGTAAAATTATCCCCCCCAAAAGTCAGACATAATTGCTCTTCAATGCAAGGGTTGGGTGTCCACAGCTGTAGTTAATTTAATCCCTGGGATTTATGGAGAAAATGACCTGTTTAAAGGAGAACCAGTTGGGGATCTTGTTGGGAAAGGAGGCCTACCCCAAGGTGCTCAACCCAGCCTCTTAAACTGAAGGTAGACCTCTACAGAAGGAAGTAATATATATTCATTACTGAATGAAAAAGCAGGTGACGCATGTGGTGCACATGTGTCTTCATAGCCTTCAAAGCTCAATGAGGTGGTAAAACCAACCATCCATGAACCATGAGAGAGAAGAGTTCAGATCCCAGGCTGTGACTGGAAAGCAAACACCACACAGCCTGGGAAGTCGACCAAGCTCTGATCAAGGCACCTTGGTGCCCTCACACTCTTGAGCCAACTATGTATTCAGAGGAAGTAAAGGCAGTCCTGTACAAGTGACAAGTACAAGCAGGCCCATTTCTAGTGATTGCACCACGCTTTTTGAGGCTTGGGGAGAGAAAGGGAACATCTCTCTCCAACTGCTGGGGAGAGAGTGCACCATAGGGATTCCTCAGAGGGGATCTGTTGTAAGGGAGGAAGGGTCTTCTAGACCTAAAGGCAGTGTCTCTTAGGGAGGGGAGGGAGGCTGAGTTAAAAGGCAAGGAGTTAAATGGGGAAAGAAAGGAAAGGAGCAGGGAAGAGAAATGTAGAAGGGGCAAATGTAGAGTGAAACTATGGTGAAGATTTTGGTGTAACATGAATGCAATATGTGTAACAGCAGGAGGAACCAGGGGCAGTCTGCAGAGCTGTGCTGAGTGTTAATTTGGACTGCAACTCCCAGAAACCCCCAGGGCCTGGGGGCCAAGGGAAAAAAGGGAGACGAAGCTTGAGGCTGGAGTAAGGGGAAGAGAGCAGCGTGCGGGTGGAATCTGGTCAGGCCTACACAGAGGAGCACGAAGTGGAGCTGGAGATCTCGCTGGCTCGGTCAGCCAGGTCTGTGGACTGAAGGAGCTGGACTCAGACTTGGGGACAGCTGCAGTCTGATGTTTTAGTGCTCTGGGGACTAAAGGCTTGTTTGGGGACACCTCCAGAGGTGGGGGGTGGAATTAAGTTGAGTGAATGTTACCATGCTGTTGATGTTGCTTAAACCTTTTTATCTGGTCCCTCCCTTTGGTCTGCTGGCTTGTGACCCTAACCCCTATGATTTTCTACATAAACGTGGGAACTCCACCTTGCTTCTTGTGCCACTTTCTGCGGCTGCTGGGTTTGCACAAATTGGTGCCAGCAGTGGGATTCTGAAGGCTCTCCCACAAGTGCAGCAAATGGGGATTGGGGGTCACAGGCCATAAGGAGCAAGGCGAATTGCTGCAGTGAGCATGTCGTTTTTTGTTTGTGTGGGCATTTGATCAGGGGAGATGTGTATCATGGAGGAAGGGTAGCCTCAGTGGGAGGAAAAACAGACGCACCGCATCTAGAGTCTTGAAGCCTATATTCAATCCAGCATCCTAAAGAGGGGAGCAACAAGACTAGGGTGAATGGTATGAGCAACTTGAAGTGGCAGCTGAATTAAATGTGGGGAATGAGAATACCAAGCTAAAACCCCTAAGCCTTTCCTCACAGCAAAGGTGAGGGGGGTCTACCGTGGGCTCAGCAGTGAAGCCAAACAGAATTA
>NW_005842044.1:121800-160636 GCF_000455745.1 Alligator sinensis
AGGAATGCCCTGGACCCAGGTGCAGGTCCAAACTGGAACTGTGCAGCTTGCTTTAAACTAAGAAGACTTCAGCAGAATTGGTGCAAGAGTTTGGCATTGCCCTAAGACGATTAGCTGTAAAGGCCTTCCCGCATGTCAGCACAGCTCCACAAACTGCCCCCTGGTTCCTCCTGCTGTTACACACCTGAGATTCACATTACACTGTCAGAGAAAGGAAGAAAGGGGCACGAGCACACAGCCAGGCAGCGCAGGGCAAGGGACACCCAGTCAAAACTGTCAGAGGATCTCAATCGTCATGTGTACAAGTGCCCATAATGCCCACAGGTCACAGCCTTGGCTACTTCTGCAGCTGCAGTGGCTGGCTGGCCCGTCTCAGTTTTTTCCCAAGACCAGACAGTGAAATGGGGATTGGCACCTCATGGGTCTACACTAAATTTGGGGGGGGTGCCTAGGGAGGTGGGGTGGGATGGCTCCAACTGGGCCTCAATTTCACCCCTTCCTTGGATGCTTCTACAGCTGCTCGGACCAGCAGGAGCCTCTGGCTAGGCTGGAGTTGCACTTGTATGGTTGGTAAGGGGCCCCTTCACTGAGGGGAGTGGGAATAGGGTTGGCTCCTATATGCTTCCCTTGTTACCGACACCCATCATCACCGCACATCCCGAATCATTGTGTTTTACCTAAGCTACAAGCCTTACCTTCAAACTCTGGTGCTTCAAGATTGGTGCCAATGATTTGTTGCTGTAAGTTCTTAGGTGTAGTTCGATGGGCATAAAGCCAGTATTTATCTGCCTAAATATTTAATTAGATGCCTAATCCTAAGAAATTAAGTTTTCAAACAGGACGGTGTAGGATAACCCAGGGTAACAGTCCCAAGTCCAGTTGCTCAGTGTCGCCCCTTGTCAGGCACACGGACTCGTTCATCCCATGGTCTATACATGCACGTCGTGTCTGTCGGAGCATGTCATTTCCAAATCAAGCCCAGTGCTTAATGGGCTCATGTTTCCCTAGAGGCCATGTCTTCCCCTATTGTAAAGGCGCCTGGGAAATCTAAAGCTTTAACTGTTTCAATTAAAGCACCCATTCGTTTGTCAGGTTTTGAACAATAATTCCCCGGTGGAAACAGCTCTATGTTCAGAGTTACCAGCCTAGAGAACCCAAATCGGAGAGCAGTGCATCTACCCGTGTAGGGGAAGCACGCCACGGGAGTGCTTATTACCTTGGGAAGTTTGGGGGAGCTGGTGGCTGGAAGCTGTCCAGCTTGCTCTTCCAAGACCGTATCCCCCCCGCCACCTCCCTGCCGCAGCTGTCATTTGATCCCCTGCCTCGGCTTTGAAAGGAGCTCTCCGAGGAAGCCAGATGTTGCGAACAAAAGTCTAAAAATAATCTTCCCATCTCTCAGCCCGGCAGCACATGTGCTGTGTGCGAACACGAGATCAGAGAGCCGCGTCTAACTTGGAGCGATTAAGTTCAACCACCGCTCCTGGCTCTGGCTTGGGAGCTCCAAACCCTTTCTATATTTCCCTCCCCGCCCAGAAGCCTCGCAGCAAAGAGCAGCTCACTCCAGCCGTCTGCCCTCTCCCTCCCTCCCTCCCTCCCAGGACTCGGACTCGCCTGGATCCTTGAAAGCTCAGCTCCCTGTTTTATCTCTCCTTAGGAAGATGGATGCCAGCAGCCAGAAGCTGGTGCCTGAGCCGCATGTCTGTAGCAAGATCTTTGCCACAGCCTTGTGCATCGTAATCTTGCTCCCAGATTCAGGCTTTGCAAAGAATCTCTGGAAACGCGCTCTCCATCTCAAACTGACAGAGAAGTATGATGTGAGTAGCCGGCTGCGGTGGGGAGGGGAGCACTGCGTGTGAACTCATGGGAGGCATTGGGAATAGCGCATTTTCATGTGCCCGGTGTGTGAAGCCTTGGCCTTTCTCTCTTGGGCGGGCTCCCTCCAGCTTGTGCTAAACTATTACCCCCCCCGGCTGCAGGGTCGGGGTCTTGGGGGACGTCGTGAAACACCTTTTGGAAAGGAGAGGAAGATGAATAAACTTGTTTCCTCTGAAAGATTTAAAAAAATATCACTTGCCATTAGGGATATAGAAGAACTACTGTTATGGACCTATCCAACGAGCTCCCACAGCTCGGGGGCTTGGTTATTGTTGTTATATAATGAGCAGAATTGGAACGCTTCAAACGGCTCCATTTGTGCTTTAGAAAAACTTTCCAGAAACAGGGTCTGAAGGTGCTGTAAGCTTATTCACAGTATTCCTGCAGCCAGCCGGTTCTGCAGACATCTACCGTTTCATTATATATTAAATGTATATGTATGTATATGTTAAAATGTATATTTAATTATACATCTTAATAATTTAACTCCAAACAATACATGTAGCATTAACAATCCTCGGAGTCCCATGCTTGCAGAAAAAATGGATTTTTAGCGGTTACGCTGTAAATTATAGTCTATCCAGCTGGTTATTTAAAGGAAATGGTGATAAATCATGTTGAACTCCATTTTTATCTGTTGATAAGGAATGAATTCAACTTCACATAACTAGGATTGTTTTCCCCTAGAACTTTGTGTTACGATAGCAGCGGCCTAAGCAGCCCCCCTGCATATCCAGAGGCTGCGGATGGGGGCAAAGGGAAACCCGAATGGACAGAATAGGCAAGGGGTTGCAGGTGGCAATAGTCATGCAATGAGACAAGAAGTGCCAGCATATGCTAGCAAAAGCCAAGGGATGCAGTTCAGTGCTCAGAGCAGGGGGGCTGACATGCTGTGTCCTTGGTTAAGCTGTTTCATCTCCCGGTGACTCACTTTACCCAAGACACAAAATGGGGATTATCTATACCGCATTTCACTAAATTCACAACAGGTATTTCACTGTGGAGTGCTGGGATCCACATGTAACAGGTACTAGAGGGAGGGAAAGTGGCCGCTTTGCCTTACGTGGCTCACAAAAGAATCCGTCCTCCTTCTCTTCTCTTGCCTGTTCCTTGGCAGTAGCCATGCCAGGCAGCCATCCCTGGCTCCTGGCAGGTGTTCATTAATGCTGCTTGCTGGTGCCTGCTCCTGGCCCGTGGGCCAGCAGCTGGCACCAGCCTCACTCTTCTCATCAAGCCGTCAGAGCTGAGCACTAACCAGAAAAGTGCAGGAGACTTCCTGCAAAATCCTGCTAAGCTGAGCTCAAATTTCTCTTGCCCAGCAACGGAGTGAAAGACAATTCTGTGCTTAACAAGTGGGTTGCACAGAGGTATTCGCCCCCAGGACCCTAATCTTGCAGATCTGGTTAGCAGGAAAGCAGAAATGGGAACTGAAGAGGCAGAGGGCTGATGTTTGCACAGAAGAGGTGGGGAAGGGTGGGGCTAAGAATGTGTCTGTCTGATGTTTCAGGTGTTCTTGTTCTCGGGCCAAAAGACTCTTCTAAGCACGTCTCTGGAAGCAAAAAAATAAATAAAGCGATAACATTTTTATGCAAAAGAATTTACAGGGTAAAAATGCTGTGATGTGGCTTTGGGGTGGGGGGAGACAATAAAATAGCCCCTTTAAAAAGTTCAGCTCAGCCTTGTCCCTTTAATAGCTCATAACTGCCACTTGCTCTTGCCTCTCAAATAGTTTCCTGCCAAACTCACGTGGCATCCACTTTTTTATGCAGAAGTCTTCCTGGGCCCATAAGCATAAGACTCATTTTACCTCTGCACCCAGTCCTTGCCTCTAAACACACAGGGAGGTGTTTGAGCCCACCGGCTGGTTTCAGCTTCCTTGCTGCAATCAGAATCAGGGCCATGAAGACAACAGGCAGGATATTAGACCTGGGGAAGCAACTCTGACATGCTCAGGAGTAGACTGACTTTGTCCCAGTGCCGGGTGATTTGCGAAGTGTGGTGTACCCACCTGACAATCAGAGAGAGGAGAGGGTAACAGGAGGACTAGGGACAGACATTACATGTAAACTGGTTCAAGTGATCAGAAACTGGTTTCAACCTGTAACAGAACAGACATTCAGTGCACATAAACCGGTTTGAAAATGGCTGAAACTGGTTTGAGATAAACCTGGCTGAATGTAGTATCAGACTTAACTGATTTGAGTCAAACCGGTTTATGCAATGTCTGTCCCAGACCCCTTCCTGGTTGAAGTTAAATCAGAGTCCCCCAGCATGCTCTCTGGGCTGGGCAGAGAGCTGTGCTGGCTCCTCCCCTCTGCTCCCTGGCTGCAGCTCCAGCAGAGACTTGCAGGTACAGTGGGGTCTGCCTGGCTTCCCCCTACCCCACCTCACCACTCGCTGCTCAAGCAGGGATCCCTCCCTCCCACAGCGTGGACTGTAGCCAGCATGTGGTGTGCTAGCTAATGCTGAGATGTCTGTGTAAGGCAGACAGGACCAAGGCAGAGAGGAGAGTGTCCGCTTAGGGCTTTTTGGAGCTAATCAACAGGTAGGTGGTGATGTCCCTCCTTGGAATGTTCCCTTCCTTGGAAAAAGCTGTTTAAGAAGAGCTGGAACTAATGAGAGAGGTTTTGTTTTCTGATGGGGTATGAAATGCTGATAACAGAGCTGATAAATGCTCTGTTATCAAGAAGGGGTAGGGAACCCCTCCCTAATTAAAGCATCCTGCCAGGGCCTGGCCACTCCCTGCTCAGCACTATGAAAGGGAAGGGAGGGCTGCTCTAGCCCCCCTGGTTTCTAGCCTCAGCCACTGCAGGCATGTGCCTGCATTTCCTCTGTCCAGAGAGAATGTCTTTACAGTTACAAACAGGTTCAGCCTAGCCAGGTTAGACTAACCTGCAAAGATTGAATCAATTCAGGCTCAGGCTTTTTGAATGTTTGTCCCTAGCCGAGAAGCCTGCAAAATTCACGGCTTTCATTTCATGAACAGTTTGGAGCAAAAGCACCATGACGTCTCAAAGATGACTAGCTATTTGTCAGTGTGAAATTAGCTTCCTCTTAGCTGTCTCACAATCTATCCATGGATCCCAGTGTCATTTTGTCAAAATTTTGCAATATGGACCAAGAAAAGTGTTTGGCTTACTAAATGTCTCATTGCACTCCTGGCAAAATTAATGATTATTATTATTTCTAAGATGTTTCAGAGCTTTAACTCCCATTAGATGCTTCTTCTCCTCTCTCAAAATAGCAGCTCAACTTAAACTATAAAGCAATTGGTACTCAGAACTCAAAAAGCAGTAAAACAGGGAATTAGAACTTGCTGTTCAGCTCTCTTGTTCTGCAATAGCACAAAGCCTGTTCCCTCAGGGATACATCATCTTCCTTCAACCTGCAGTTCTTCAAAGGGCTGTTTTTCCTGCCCGCAGTTAATCCAGGAGCTACTGATCTGGCAAACTCATCTGGACTTACTCAGACTGAGAAAGAATTATCTACAGCAGATGAATGTGGCATAGAAGATGCGGTCTAGGATATTTCCATAAATTCCTAAATCATAAAGCCGGAAGAGACCATTCTGATCACCCTGTCGCTTCTGTGTCTATCAAAGGCTTTATGACTTCCTGAGTTAATTCCTGTGTGAACTTCAGAGCATCTTTTAGAAAAGCATCCTGTCTTGATTTAAAGATTTTCAGCAATGGAGAACCTGGCCCTGTCTTAGCCAATTTGAATTAAATTCCCTCTTTATTAAAAATGTTTATCTTATTTTTGGGCTCAATTTTGTCCAGCATCATCTTCTGACCCCTGGATCTTGTTATGCCTTTTTCTGCTAGACAGAAGAGCCCTCTCTTCTCCAATTTCTGTTTGCCATGTAGGTGCTTATAGAGCATGATTGAAGCACCCCGACCTTGTCTTTGACAGCTAGATGTATTTTGCTCGTGGACCCTTCCACCATAAGTCCTGGTTTTCAATCTTTTAATTATTCTCTTGACTCTTCTAGGAATGCTCTCCAATTTATCAACATCCTTCTTGAATATGGACATCAGAACCAAATATGGTTCTGATGTCCATAGCCTTCATACTCCCACTCAATACTGCCCCGCATGTTCAAGGATGCCATTAATCCTTCTGGCCACTGTGTCACACTGGGAGCTTGAGTTCATCTGAGCATCCCTCAGATCCAGATTGTCCAGTTTCAGTCTGGCTAGGATGATTAAATCAGGGATGATCCTGCCTTGAGCAGGAAGCTGGACCAAATGCCCTTGTGAGGTCCCTTCCAGCTCTGCTTTTCTATGATCTTTGATCTTTAATATCTTTTCTTCTAAATATGAGATAGGATAAGGCCAATAACCCTATCCTCCAGTTTCCTGTGTGTAGACATATTGTCTTCCTAGAATCCTAGGGTTGGAAAGGGCCTGAAGCATCACCTGGTCGAACCCCCACAGTCCTTATTGTTTCTCTGAATAATGAAGAATGAAGGGGGGTTTTTTTGTTGTTTCAGAGGAAAAGCTGGCTTGGGGCCACTGGCTGAACAAATCATACCATTCTCACTGCTTCCATTGAAGTCAATGGCAACACTCGCTGACTCGAGGACCAGACTTGGTTGAGCCCTGCACACTGCCTCACTAAGGCCGACATCTAGAGTTATGGGAGGAAGCACTAACCATTAAAGAGTCATACAGGCAGATTGGGTGTCAATCAGTGCAGCCCCATTGACTTCAGTGATACACAGATTTGTACCAGATGAGAATGTAGCCTGAAATCTCTGTCAATGAAAACTTTATTAGAAAGCTCTCTCATAGGAGTAATATTATGCTATAATATCCTTGTTTGGGGTGGAAACCTACTTAGAATTCAAGTTGCAGAAATTGGGCTTAGAGACAAACCAGATGAGAAAAATATAAGGGCTATATGGAATTTTTATTAGGCAGGTCACATCCGTCATTTGTTATTGGAAGGACACGGGATTTAGTGAACACTTTAAAATAAAGAGACTTCATTCAGATATCTCTTCATCAGGCTGCTCTTGGCTTTCTGTGTTCCTCAGATGAACTCCTCATTTGTTCTGTCTCAACTAGCTCCTGGCTGTCTTTAATGCAGAAATTTCTATTAAAATGTGTTCATAAGTCTCCTGGGAAACAGAAATTTGCCTCCTGGATTGAAAAAAATATCCTCAAATGCAGAAATTTTATGACTTGCCAGGGTCTGTAAAACTTAAAAATCCAAGTCATGCTGCAAGTCAAAATATAAATCCTAGGAGAGCTTTAAAGTAGGCCATCATGAAATCCATAATCTGAAACGGGAACCACTGCAGAGTTAGTAAAAAAAAAATGGAGACATTTTTTATTTGCTATTTTTCTTCAGAATCCTCTGAAGCACTGGCAGCATATATATTTCATAAAAGTTTTATAAAACATAGTCTTCTGAAGTCAATGTTTCAAGAGATCGATTCAGACCAATAGGAGAACTAAAAAAAAAAAACCAGGGGGAAAGGACAAGTAAAAGAAAGTCACTTTGGGAATTGTTGGCCTCAGAGCTCACATTGTTCCAAAAAGAAAACTGCATTCATTACAGTGACCTGTTCATTGTGAATCTTTCATTTCCAGTGAATGAAACATCAGTGAATCAATCACGGTCATTTGCTTAATGTCACAATTTGTAGTATTCACCAGAGTTTGGGTCAATACGTTTCAGTCTATACCAGTCATAGTATTGACTGGTATAGGTTGAATAACATTTTAAATAAAATAACAAATAAGGAACTTAATATACAAATGTCAAAATGAATAAACATCCTCGTTAACATCTGTGAAACCTTTGAGATTCCCAAACAATTTCAGTGATATCCACTGTTTACCCCAAAGCCCATAAATTGTCAAGAGACCTGGTCCAAGAAACAAAAATAGCTTACGAATAAAAAAACCCCCACTCATTTTAAAATGAAAATATATATATACATTTGATTTTTTTTTTGGATTTTGAAATTCATAACTTCCTAAATGAGGAATTCTGAACAACTCTCATCTCTGGTTATAAAATGGATTGCGGGGGGAGGGAAATATGCTTATATTTTCATTTAAAAAAAATATTTTTTTAAACATTTTGAAAATAAAGTCAACTGCAAATTGAAATTAGCATTACTAATTATTAATAATATGACCTATAATGGGGAACTGAGTAGCGCACTGTTCCCTGAGTAAGTGCTAGTCCAAGATATGGCACTGTTACTAGTCAGCACATGAGAACCTGTCTGAGTGTGAATGGAGCTTGATGCTTCATCCATGGAAATATTAGAAACTGAATCTTTTCCCTTCACCATTCATCCAGTTAAAAAAAAAAGCAAACCATATTCTGGATTTCTCCTCCCACACTCCCTGATTTACAAGTTCAAATTGTCTATCTATTTATATTTCATGTTGCTGAGGTTGCCTTGAAATTCCGGGGTAATTAAATTAAATGCAATTCAATCAGTGGGCAATTGGACACGAGAGAGTCTGGTTTTTTTTCTTGCTGTAATACAAATGAATAAGATTGGCTTTAATAAAGGAACAAAGACTATATCGTTGTAACTATATGTTATGGGTGGCCCATTGCAAAGACAATGGAAGTACATCTATTGCATCAGCATTACAAATAAATATCATTATCGCTTGTCAAATTGTGCTCGTTTTGTACAATTAACCATTCTAACTGCTGAGGGAACCATGTATTTTGTCCTGATTACATTTTAAAATCACTTCACTCATTTGTAACAATAAGGACACATAGTAGAAGAAGCTAATTCCAAAATTAATTGACCTAGTTATTTGCATCTTGCAAATAACTCAATTGTTGCAAATTGAGGCCATCTACTGGAATCTAAAAGAACTGCAGCAAAGCTCCCCAAATTGATGTTTCCTTACATACTGAGTGATAATAATATTTGAATGAAAGGCTCCATAAAAAAAATCCCACTTAACCTGTACCCCCTGTCTATATGCTTTGGGAAAGGAGAGGAGAGAGTGAACTGGAAATCTTTTTCTGCTCCCATTTGGAAAAAAGGCAGTTTCCCATACACCCCCAGACCAGAGAAAGGAGGTTAAACTCTTGATAAAGTTCTGTTAGGTGCAGATCACGGGGAACGGTTTATATGCATTAAACCTATGGGTGCATTGAATAATAAAAGCATAGCACTCACCCTTATACATTTGAGGCAGAAGTCGTAAGTCTTACAGGGGAGCCTTTTGGTATCTCCCCTGAGGACTTGTATTTTGCAAGTGTCTGAAGCAGTGAACTGTATCTCAAAGGCAAATATTTGCTCTGCAGAAGCATTATTGAGTCTCAGGTTAGTGCTGATTTGGAAACATGCAGAGAAGGAGACATCAATGTCACTCTAAGCGTCTCTGTCCCCTGGGGGTAGAATTTTCCCCAAAGCCTCCCGGAAAATATCCTGGCCGTGGTGGTAGCGTGCAGTAGAGAACTTGGCTTTTTGTCACTGATGCACAGATATTACAGGGAAGGACGCCCTTCTGAGAGTGCACACTGGGTAAAACCCTATCACTTCAGGACTCTGCCCAGGAGGACCGCAACGAAGCCCAGTGTGTGCCCACTTGGCATGCACTGCCTCTGGAAACCAACGTAATGTAACCCCAGCTTTCCCGAGAGAGTTCATTGGCACATGCAATGAGACTGAGGTGCAGTATTTAGACGATGGGTCCAGTTCTCCCCTGAACTTAGGTTGCTTTGTACTGTATTGCTGGCATAAAACTGCTCGAAGGCTGGCATAGCTAGCCACAGAACGACTGCTTCAGTAGCAGAGCCACCCCTTATGACTCAAAGCCATAGGGTAGCTAACCTTATTGGCATAACCTCTCTAGAGCAACCCAATAACACACACCCAACAGCAAATTTTCTCCATGAGGAAAATGTATGTGATTGGGGAAAAGGACACAGCTGGAATTTCCTTCGTTGTCCACTTCCTCAGTTGACGCCTTACAGTAGGTAGCAGCTACATGAAAGAGCTACACTCAGGTTGCTCTAACAGCCCATGGACCAGGACACCAACAGTGGAGGGTTGAAAGTTTTCAAGAAAGGTTTCATTCCAGTTTGGTGTGTGCATATGAGCAAACCCATCATTCTGGGGTTGTACTGTATGCTCCTCCACTACAGCCTGAAATAGGATTTGAGCCAACATATTTGGACTCAGGGAAAAGCTTTTCTCCTTTCTGGTGGGAACCACAGTTCTTCAACTGCTTTGGGGATCCAAGGGGACAGCCGGTGCCAAATAAAATGGCGCCTCACAAAAGCTGAGGGCTACAAGTCTGTCTGTATAGCCGTGTAGAGATAGGTGTGATCATTGGACCCAGAGCCATTATTATTGCCACTATACTGGGCCACTCACAAGAGGAGTGAGAAAGTTGAGGCTGCAGGAGCATCAGCAAAATAAAAAATAAAAAATAGGGAGATTCCTCCCATCCTTTACAAATCCCATTCCTCCTGCTCTTGGCTTCCTGTAGAAGGTGAAGGGGAGGAGGAAGCAGGTTTTTCCCAGGCTGAATGTACCATGGGGTTTGTAACAGGTTGCCCTCCCCAGCACCACTTTCCCTGTTAATCTGCACCTTACGTGGGGCGCCCTTGGAGTCCCCTTTAAGGTTCTTATGTCCCGCTCTCTACTTTCCTGCCACGTCTTAATGGAAATTATTATGCTGATGTTCTTGTAAGCAGGAAACTGCCTATTGTATTTCGTATGTTGGGGTCTTTCACCTCCACAGGGCTTGACCCTGCTCTTTCTCTAGCTAGGCCTCCCCGTCTAAACCCACCAAATAGGGTTTGACTATGAGGCTCTAGCCTTTCATTGTCTTGAGGCTCATGGCCCCTTTTTCTGCTCCATTCTGGCACCTGGCCTCCCTGGCCTAGAGGCGTGGCCACTGGCCCCATAGCTAAGGGGACGCAAGTTCAAAGTTGGGGAACAACCTTGAACTCACAGCATCTCAGTCCAAAAATAAATTTGCACCCAAGGTGCACCAGACCACCCTGATGTTTTAAGACCGCGCCCTCTGGTGCTGGGGTCAGTGCACCCCAAAATCCCACACCCACACTGGTGCCGGGGCCTATGTACCCCTAACACTGTGCCTTCTCTGGTGCCGGGGTCAATGCACCCCAAATCCTGTGCCCACACTGGTACCAGGTCCCCCCATGCTGTTGTGGGGTTCCAATGAGGCCTTCTCCTTCCCCAAATAGCCTCACCCAAACCACTGGTGTTATTCAATAACAAAAAGAAATATGAACAGTCCTATCCATCACCCCATCTATTTCAAGTTACAATGTGTTTGGTGTTGACCACACACTCTCCTTATGCCAAATCTTTGTTCTCCCTTTTTCTCTTCTGCAAGGATTATGAGTACCCTCTTCATTCTCACAGTGCCCACTACCAGAAGAACGACCGCTGCCCCCCGCCCCCCCAGACTTTGCCGGACCGAGCGTGCGAAGTGCCCAGCTGCCGCTCAGATTCAGAGTGCGAAAGACACAAGCGCTGCTGTTACAACGGATGCATCTACGCGTGTCTAGAATCGGTGCAACCCCCTCCAGGTACAGCAGCCTGCATGATCCAACTGCATCAGATAGAAATGTCTGTGCTTTTGCCAAGAGGCAAATAAAATAGGTCCAGCATAATTGCAGGCAGTAGAAGGTAGATAAGCCTACCCTAAGTTTAGAGGGAGGAGTGGGGGTTTGGGACTATGCCTCCAAAGGAAACAAAAGTTATGACCTTTGTGACGCCATGAGTCAGGTCTCCTTGATGGGAGCTGCTGCTGCTCCTAGGGGCAATCTGAACAAGGGCAGATCTCATTGAAAGAAACCCATTCAAATCCTTCCAAGAGGTGCTGCCTGATCAGGGGCAGGGCCAGACACAGGCATGGGGCAGGCTGGGCAGCCACCCGGGGCCCGGACAGAAAGTGGGCCTGAAAATGGTATTTTTTATTATTATTCTTATCATTCTCTCTGGCAAAGTGGGGCCTGATACAAAAAGTTCGCTTGGGGCTGCCAGGGGTCTAGGTACGGTGCTGATCGGGGTGGGGGAAATCAGTTTTGTAAAACTAACTGTGTGTCCAATGATTGCTCATCCTTGATACTGTGCTTTTTTAAAAATAGTTTTAGACTGGTTGGTGCAGCCCAAGCCACGCTGGCTGGGAGGAAACGGTTGGTTGTTAGATGGACCAGAGGAAGTGTTACAAGGTACGGCTTGTGTCACTCTTGGCATTTTAATCACCTGCGCAATATTGGGTATTGGATACAGTTGTACAAAGGACTGTGGTTTGGAAAACATGCAAGTCAGCTATAGAGCAGATCAGGGAAAGGTCCAACAAAACAGATCCTCAAAAAATGCCAATTTGGCAAAATGGAAATATTCTATGGAAATATGTTCTTGTTGGTAGACTTCCAGCAAGTCTCCTCCAAGACCATTTTAAGCTGGGCATAAGGAAAAACTTCTTTACTGTCCGAGCCCCCAAGGCCTGGAATAGACTCCTTCCAGAGATGGTGCAAGCACCTACTCTGGACTCTTTTAAGAAACATTTGGATGCATATCTTGCTGGGATCCTTTGACCCCAGCTGACTTCCTGCCACTGGGGCAGGAGGCTGGACCCGATGATCTTCCGAGGTCCCTTCCAGCCCTAATGTCTATGAAATCTATGACATAGGCAGGTTTCCTACTCATTCATCTGACAGGCTGCTGGAGAGGCTGGGGTCCATGGTTCATGGGATTGGGGGGAACTTGGAGTCCCGGAGACTCTGGGAGTGCTCTTGACTTCCCTGCAGCAAGTCAGGCTCATATGAATTTGGGGGCTTAGCTACAGATCAGCCAAAGCATGGGCTCCATCAGTCAAATTTTGTTTAGAAATTTTCAAAACAAACCGTTTCGAAAGGAGGGAGGAAAATAAAATCAGGCTTTCCCCTGGGAACCGATAATCCAGCTTTCAACCAACCCTAGCGAGATGCAGCTCAGTGTTGATCAATCATCCCTTCCCAAAGCAGTTTTGGAGAGGCTGTGGTCTCAGTTCAGCGCCTCAAGTTTTTCTGTAACACCACTTCATCTGCATTGTGTAACAAAGGCAATCAATCACTGTTAGCCTGGAAAGAGACTTCCTGTAAATTAATTGTCCATTAAATGAAGCTTCCTGAGCAGGGGCAAAATTCTTCCCTTCCATCTGTATTGGAGATGCATGGCTAATGTCAGTGCCTGGGGAGGTGCCCTCTGGCACTCAGTGAGGAAGGTTTTTGCCCTCAGCTATAGAAGACAGGAACTGCACAAAACTCATCCCAGCCCTGATTTGGGCAACTTTGATGACCTTCAGCCAATCTTTTAGACCTTGGGGTTTCAGACATTCAGATTCTGGCCTCAATGTTAGTCGCCCATGTGATTATGTCTTTCCCATGCATGCGTGACTGCCCGTAGAAAGCAAGTTTGTATGGAGAAATGCAGGCATGAGGTCTTCCAGGAAGGCTCCTAACCCTGCTGTACTTTCCAAGTGGATGCAGCGAGCCTACAATTACCTGCTTTTGGGGTTGAATGAGCTAGTCAACTGTTCTTGAAGGACTTGGAAAACCTGACTTGGGGTTCAAGCTAATTTCTCTCTGCTAGAGGAGAAGGTGAGGCATAGTAATGAGAGAATTTTCTCTCTCCTTTGCCTTTTGTGGGGTTCTTTCACCTTGCCCTGAAGCATCTGATGCTGGCCACTGTCAGGGGCAAGAGGCTCCAGGGATGTGTCAAAGCCATTCTCTGCCAACCTCTCTGTAGATGTTCAGGGCTTGGGAAGCACCTTGGGATAACTGGCTGTGAGGGGCTAGAAAAGGACACCGCCATGTTACTGTCTGATTCTCCAAGTTAGTACAGTCTAAGTTTATGACTTGGGGACTTATTTTCCAGCTGAGGCCTGCAGCACTACTGAGGATGGAGATGAGCCTCTGCATTGTCCAACAGGATACGAATGCCACATCATTAATCCTGGCAACACAGCCGAAGGGATCCCCAACAGGGGACAATGCATCAAGCAACGTGGAAATCCTGGTCAGTTCATTAGAAAACATCTTTCTGCTCATATTGTAAGGGACTACATTGAGGGACACCTCTGCCCTGAGGTAGAGACTTTCAAAATATCGGGTTAGGTAACGTAGGGTTCCTAGGTTTGCATTTCCTCCATCTTTAATGCCAGTTTTCTCTAGCCACAAATCTGACCTTTCTAGCCTCCTCAAGGCTGCTTCTGGAGGCATTACACTTCCAACCCCCAAAAGAAAAGGCCTCTGCTTTGGAGAAGGCTGTACATTATCACCTCTGCTATCCCTCCATTTCTTGTGTCTCAGTTGAGTGGGTGCTTCAAGAAGCAAGAGTCCCGTGGTCATGATGCTGTTGATCAAGCCATTGGTTTGTGCTTAAGATCAGCGGATGGCCAATATGAAAGCGGAGACAGAATTTGGAGCATATGTTTTTATGGCTAGCTTTTGCAGTATGTTCGCTTCATCATCCAAGTGCAATACTTGAGACCAAGAGGATGCAAGGAATGAAATCACTTAATTGGGAAAAAAAACTTTAATTGAGAGATTAGATGCTTTAAATTAGAGAGAACTAAACCGAAGCCTTGGAAAAATATAAAGGGCACAATCAGTACATCACCTCTTCTACATGATCTTTAAGGACCTCTTGGGAGGTGATAGTATTTATATCCTCATGGAGCTCAAAAGGAAGCAATTGCTTGGTAGTTTTCAGTAGCCGTCCCACAAGTAACTCCTTATAGCAGCCCTGTTTGTTATTCTGTGCACAGCACATGGCATTTTGGACTGTGAGCCATATCCTTAGCTGGTGTAAATGAGTGTAGCCTAATTAAAATCTTGACTTTAATCTATATTAACTTACAGCAGCTGTGGAGTCATCCCTGCATGTTTGTTCTACACAGGCATGTCCATGTCCATCCATTACATCTTTGGCAGGAACGCATTTATTCCCTTCTGCATGGGATGGTCAGCCTTAATATTAAAGTGATAAAACTACAGCAGACAATCATGATTGACATCGTTTTCTGCCCTCTGACTATGGGTCCTTGCTTTTTGGAGTCAAATACACTAGTGTTTGCCAACAAGGGAGCTCAGAAAGGCTGATTTATTTTCCAAGACATTTAAAAACCTGTAAAAGTGTGTGCAGCTTCTGTGAAAGATATGTGCATATACTAGGATACAAATCATCACGGGCTCAAAGCATTAACAGTCCCTATTCTTACTGCATCACAGTAACAGCTGCAGAGACGTCACACTGGACCCTGTCTATGAAAGAAGCTGTAGATTTTCTGCTTACTTTCCTTTTTAATGTCCTCCTTAATATTTTTTATTCATGTCCTATGATCCATAATTATATGTATAATTATATGATCCCATAATTATGGTGTCCTAATAATTTCTCTGGAGTTTTTCATGTATAATGTGATCCTAGCAAACAAAGGAGATCACAGGTATGAACGCACATACTTTCGGAGCTTCATCCAAGGTTAAAGTTGGAGCAGTTTTGTGTCTTTCCTCAATTATCTACATGTAACAGCTAGAACATAACAGCTGCTGCCCTTTTGAAATGGCTCCAGATATATGTGTGTTCAGATCCCAAGCTCAAATTCGAGTTGCAGAGAAACCTGTTGGCTCAGAAGACCACTCAAGCCTAGATACCCATTGGGCTCGTGTGAATAAAGCACATCAGATTCAACAGCTAGCAACAAAGAAGGAAGGGATGTTGTTAGCATCGTGTTGGGCTGCCCTTGGCCCCCGTCTCCTCCCCCAGCCCAAATGACCAGGTACTGATTTGCACCTGAGGCAGCCTTCAGTGATCCATAGCAAGATGCCATAACCAGTCTGCCCCCATGCCTCCGAACCCAGTGATATTGTCTTGAGATTGTAGCTATGTCTTCTTTAATCAACGCCTCCTATTTAAGAAAGTGCAATTCCTTACGACTAATAGAGTTCAGCGTAGATGTCGTAAAACTCAGACTATGTGGGATAACGGTGGCTGCGTGGATCCACTGGGGGAGCTCCACAGAGGCCTGCGGACACCAGTACTGGCAGCAGCTACAGATGTGTTGGGGATCAGAGGATAATCCTAGCCCAAGTGTCATTCACCCGTGACGTTCTCAGGCAATGCACCAGGCCAAAGATTTAAGCCATGGGAAATAGTTCAGGAGACATGTTCTCATAATCCATCTTCTTGCTTTCCAGATAGCCGCAACCTAAGGCATAAATACTACAAGGAATATTTTGGTAAGACATCAGCACTGAATCTTTTCTATTGCTGAGCTTTGCATGGGTCAGTTTGTTTAGGAGGCTGTTTATGAAAGGAAGGAGCCAGGCATAATAGGGAGAGATGCTTTAGAGGCTTCTCTGTGGCTGCGTCTACACAAGACATTTATTGCGCAGTAGCGTCGCAGGGCACGAACCGTGATGTGATGCTACAGCGCAGTAGGAACGAGCTACTGTGCCATCAGCATCACCAGGAAGCCGCATGGGGACACTACTGTGCAGTCATGCCGGTTACTGCGCCGTCATTTAGTCCTTGGCTGTGCAAGTACTAAATGACTGTGCAGTAGCAACTGCACCATCAGCGTCTCGTGTAGACACGGCCTGTGTGCCTCAGTCCGTGCCTGAGTTCAGACGTGCAACACACCTCAGATCTAAAACATAACAGTCATTTCAGGTCCCAACCCGCCTTCTTACACCTATGCTTCCTAGCTGATTTAACATCAATAACCCAGGGCTAGATATGCTCCCCAACCTTAACTGCATCACTGGTACAACACTTCCACCAAAGAGCTGCAAAATAACACAGCGCTCATTCAAAATAGAGCTAGAGATCTTTTTTTTTTTTTTTTTTTTAAGGATTCTTCATTAAAAAAAGGCATAATTAATTGTGCCAAGGTTTGTTCTACAGGGAGTAATTCCAACAATGTGGTCGGCTATGTGAAACAGCAGCAGAAGCACTTAGGTTAACCACAGAGATGTCCAAGTAAGTACCATCTAAGCATACGGACACCTATGTGATATTGAGAGCTATGGGATACTACGTGACTAGTACAGGGTTTTTTTTATGGATGTTCTTCAATTGGCTTTTTAAAGACAGGTAAAGTATGTGCACCTTAGGACTTAAAGTGGGTGTCCTACACAGAGGTGAACTAGATGCACTGGAAGGCATCGGCTGATAAATAGGAGGTGTCTTTAACCCTCCCAAGGTCAGCCTGCATTGCAGAGAGATCTCTGCACTCTACTCCTAGTGCAATTCATCCGGCTTTCTCCTTTTGTTTCACTTGCACAAAATTAAAGAACCTCTGACATTTATGGGCTTTCTTTTTCCATTGAGAATACATTGTGAGGATGAAAAATGGCTGCAGAATTTGGGGGGACTTTCAAACCATCTTTTAGACAAAGCTTAAACATTTGCATCCAAATGGTGTCGGTTGTTTTTAATACTACTACATGCTCTCGTGTTTTATACAGCACATGATTTTAACTCACATGTCTCTTTCTCAAACCCTGACCCTCTCTACTCTTTATCTTTCAAAATGAGAAGTGACAGCAATAAGGCACCGGTTACAAATACGAGTTAAATCTCTTGTCACTAAATTTTGGTGAGAGTCGTGTGGTTGAGGTCGTATGGACATGTAGGGGCATGTTCTGTGCAAACATCACATCAGTGGCTAAGATTTTAATTGCCTTTTTTGTTTGATTTTTCACGCAGTGGGACCTAGGTGATAAGAAGCTTTAAATGAAAGATATACCCCGTAGTTGTCCACTCCAGGAGAACTCTTGCCCTACATCGCCAATGGTGTCCATTCAGCATCTCCCTGATCTCTGCCACTTGTCAACAGAAGAACTGCGCTATGCAAGAAAGACAGTTTCAGTCCCTCAAAAGAAACCACAGCCCTTAGAAGCAGCTCCTCTACAAACGGACCGTGCTGCGTTGCACAGATAATCACTCTGTGCTGCACAGAGAATCACTTTGAAATTCATTTTCAAATCAGAAGAGTACACACTGGGTGCGTCTACATGAGACACTTACTGCACATTAGCCTAACGTCACTGCGTAGTAGTGTGTCATGGCAAAAAATGTGCTAATAGCCTACTGCGCGGTATTATTAAGCTAATGCACAGTAAACATCACCAAATAACCATGCACCAGCACTACTACAGAGTAACTTTCAGTATTGAGCATTTAGTACTTTATTAAGGAAGTACTAAACTAAATGTGCAGTACCTAAGGTGCATTAATGCATGTATAGACACGCACACTGTAATGCATATTAAAGGACTGCTTCTGATTTCAATTCCATGGATATAACTCAGCAGTAGCACTGGTCTAAAAATGATGTAGATGAGTTCAGAGCAAGGCTCTAGGTATCTACAGCTTGATTGATTTTTGTGAAGTGCGTGCAATGAATACAGGGAATGACCTACATACTGCACATAGGTTGTTTTAACACAGCTCAAAAGTTCTCTTACTTGTAAGGGAAGCCATTGGCCGCTGATTTATCAACAGCGTGCATAACTTGAAGATGTTCCCTAATGAAAGTGAACTCCGAAGAATGGATTTCCTCCAGTGAATCACGGTAGCTTTTTATAATTTAGCATAATAGGTACATGTGTGTTTTTAACATGAGGTGAGGGGTGTCTATTGTGGTGCTCTGTTGGGAAGTACAGTCTGTGCCAACATTTATTCCCCTGGGTCTCGAATCCCTACATGGCGAAGGTGGAAGTAGAAGTACTGAACATTTCCTTGTATAGTTTAGCACTTCAGAACAGGAGACTGGAAGGGATTCATGGGTCATTACGTCCAGCCCCCTGCTGTCACAGGGTACCACATTATATCATTCCTTTTCTAAACCAACAAGCAAAAAATCCTGAAAGCTTTCTTTTTCTGTTAATAACCAGAACAAGCTAAGAAATGAGCCCAAGCCAGAACCTTGGATCTGAAATCCTCTTGACTTAAGGAAGGCTGAGCCTGGATATAAACTTCAAAGCAAAGGCTATTTCTATGATGGGTTTAAGCAGCTGATTGATTTAAGCACCAAGGACCTGTGGGAAATGCATTGATCCAAAAAACCATTGCCTTTCCTACACCCCTGTGCACGGAATGGTTCGCCCAAACATTTTATCACAAAAAGTATTGGAGCGTTTGGGGAACATGAAAGTCTTCCCTTTATTTTTAGGACGTGCCAGTTTGTGTTGGCAAAATAAGATCTGCAGAATGCAAACTGTGCTGGAGCTTATGTACTGACAGTTATAACAGCCCAATTTGTGGCCACACCAATTGGAGATGCAAATGAACGGGCAAATTAATTGCTGCAGTACGAGTCCCCATCAAATAGGAAGCTGCTTAGAGGAAATCAGGTCCTTTGTACTTCCTTCCACAAATCCTTATGTCTGTCTGGGCCTCAGACTTTCTTTCTAGTGATCAATGTTAGTAAAATGGAGAGGGCTCTGTAACGGCTTGGTTTCTTTTGGAATAACGCACTCAACCCAACTTCTGACTCTTCACTTTGACTCGCATTCAGAATTAGTGGCTGCAATATTTCCACAAACATTTTGCCCATGTCCCATGTACATAGATAAATATGGCATGTTATCGGATGAGTGGTTGCTCCATATTGTAATATCCATGCAAATGCATGTTGGTGTTTTCAAAGTATATAGGTACCAAGCTCAGGGGCCTGTATAAACATATGAGACTTTGCATGTAATAATATATGTGACTGAAGCCAACTCAGAGATGAGAGATGCTGATTATTTTTATTCGTAGAGGCACATACCTCAGAGCTATTGCCTTACAGAGGAATGAGTTTACAGTTCCTTCTTTTCCTAAACATCTACATACAGTAGATTGTATTTGCTTGGCTGAGTCTCTGCATTTACCTGAAGTTATTAAAGGCACAATTATATTTGAACATACCTATTTTAGGCACATAAGGATATTTCCTCCACTTGTTTTTTCGGACAAAATTCCTTTCCCCAGCTTAGCTGCCATTAGATAGATTTGGTATTATAATATCCAGTAGATCCAGTCTAAATATACTCTATCAAAGTGCTACTATCTTGTACTACCTCTACTTTTAAAACATGCCTCTGCATTAAAGACAGGTTCCACCGATACCACAAAACACCTCAAACTGTATATCACAGAAATCTTACTGGAGATCCCGATTCTGAACGGTGCTCAGAGAATTGCTTGACTTTTTGTAAAAAATAATTTTCCATTTTTTGCAACCAAAAAAAATTGAGCAATTCTTTTCGTGTAATATTTTTCAGTCAGCTAAAGAATTGGTCAACATTTGATGGGGGTTTTTTTTTAATTCTTTTAAAAAAAATCAAATGTTGAAAAATGCTGAAAATCCAGTAATAATATTCATGAAACTTTTCACTAGTCTTTTGATTGGCTCTTTAACACTCACAGTGACCACTGATCAAGGAGATGGAAGGTTTTTTGAGCCTAGACACTTGCTGTCTTGCTTGTTGAAGGCCTTACAAGATCAAGCATCTAGGCCGCCGTCTAATCCCAGACAGCATTTAAGCATGTACTTAATTTGAGCTATCTGTTTGCTTGAACTTCAAGTATAAATAAGCATAGATAAGCATATATTTGAATTTGCTAGATAGGAGCGGCGGAGCAGAAATAAATTGACTGTAAAGAAAGAAAGCTGATAAAATAATGAACCTTTGAATATTCACTGTGCGCCGAGAGAGAAGTCGGCCTTTCTGTTGGTGCTGTGTTGCTCTTTTAAAGGTCTTATGGTTTGCCAGCCTCAGTAGAAAGCTGTAGAGATCTGTACGAACGCCGGACTTTCAATCATAAAGTTCCTAACGCTTGTACAAATATTGTCGACTGTCCCATACATGTTCCTGATTTCTTATTTCTGCCCTGGAAAAAATGTTTTTAAGAGCAGCACGACGAAGCTTGATTGGAAATTGGCACTGTTAGCTTTTTGATTATGTCTCTTTTTCCCATGCTGTGTTTAGTGCCATTTTAAAGCGTGTCTTGGTGCTACGATACACTTCTCATACAACAGTACACGCTCATTAGTGAGGAGTACTTCCAGCTCTCACTGGCTGGGGTTTTGCTGCAAAGATTGATTCAGTGCTAGAAGTCGCGGTGCCTAATCTTTGTGTTTAGAAGTGCGCAGATTTACTTTGGTGCTCAATAAAAATACCCACTATATTTTTCAACTCTGTCTAGTTTCAAGTGTGTATTTTCTACACGGACTTGGCTTTCCTTGACGTTAAAATAAAAAGGGCATTTGACATGGCTGCCAAACCTTAAGGAAGCTGCAAGATGGAAACTCTAGGAGACTCCAAACTTCTGTTTTGCCAAAGCTGATCTAGAAACCACACAAGCTTTCCTTATCCATGCCCTCCTTGTGTCTATCCCTACGCACAAGTGCCCCTTCCTGGACCTTTAGCAGTCAGATGGAAGTTGAATTACCATGGCTTGTTCAGTTCTTGGCTTGTCTGCCGTAGCTGCGGACAGAGGGGTGGATTGAACAGTACGTTGTTATGATGTAAGTAGCTCTTCTTTGGGAACTGAGACCAATCAACTCACTTTGCTTAAGCCCCCAACCATCCACTCAGCATGTTTTGGTCACTACTGAGGGCCTTGAGTTCATAGCTCAAGCATGAAAGGACACTTAATGGCCCTCTGATTGAAAGGATGTAGGAGATGAAGGGCTGATTTATATCTTCCCCCATATAAGCGAAGAGAAGAAATGCTAGTCTGGTTTTCAGTGCTGGTCACTTCAATGGGGATTGGTGTAAGCAACATGATGGCCTTTAAGTAGTGCTAACCAAGGTGTTTCTAGATACTGGTGCCTGAGCCAGCTCCAGCTCTGGTCCCATCTCCCATCCCCGGCAATGTCTGTGCAATACTTGCTGTAGCTTCTCCAGAAAAAAAGCCATGCGCGCTGTTGCCCTCACCTTTCTGCAATTGTAAGAGGGATACAGGAGGGGGAAGATGCCATTGCTTCAGCCAGTGAGGAGGAAACACTTGTTTCTAACGGTGCTGTCTATCGTTTTGAGGGGGGATATGGGATCACATGGAATTAATGCCATGGCCGGTTTTGGTCTAGCTGTAGAGTTATATGCAGAATATCTTTGCTCTGCTAAAGCATGGTTCAGCACAAAACCCGGGGCAGGAGAAAGGCTGTGTGCAGTGCAATGACCAGTCGTGAGTACAAAATATAATTATCTCGGCAGAGTTAATGACCAGTAAAGTGTGCAGAATTTTCCAAACTCCTCCGTGTACTCCAAGAAAAGTCCCACTTCTGAACGGTGCCAGGCAACAATTACCACTCCTCTGGCTCTGTTCCTCCATCCTGCCTTTCCTTTTAGTCCCAGCTCAAATCTCTTCTGGAACAAGTCTTCATCTGTGAATGAATATCATGCCATATGCCATGATGGCCTATCCTGCCATAATCAGCACAGGATGGGCAGAGGAAGATTTACAAGATATATTTCATCCTTAGCTCTATCCCTGGAAAGGGCCATGTGGATTCTTCCCTGAGATGAGAAAAGGGGCTTGTTTAGCTGGCTCAGTTTTGGATGGGGAGCAGGTAAAGGACATTTTATTCTTATAAGGATTGCAGCTTCTACTGTGCTGGAAGACATCTTATTTGGAAGCCAAGCTAACAGGCTGGTTCACACCGGGACAGAGAAGCTGCAAACATCCAGCTTACCCTCCCATCTAGTTCAGCTGTGTTTCTGCAAAGTAAATGGCACTGAAAAACTCCAGAGTTAGCAGTTTCCTCTAGGCCAGGAGAGCTAGAAATTGGCAGGAAAAGGTCTAACAACTGAATCCAACATTCAAAAATGGGCAGTTAAATTACAGCAAAGTAAGAGAGAGGCAGATTCCCAGCTGTTTGAAACCCATGTAGCTCAACTAAAGCAAACAGAGCTGAGCTGATCGGCAGCAATTGGGGATCTGACTCTCAGAGCTAGCTCCGAGCACTAAATGAATCATCTCCCTTACTGGCACCAGTTGAGTAGGGCATCGTTCTTTGACCAAACTCTCCCTTATTGGCACCTCTGTATTGGGAGCAAAGGCAGATTTTGTGGGCTAACTAAGCCTACTGTGATCTAACCACTTTCTAGCAGTTGGCAGCTCCTTAGCAAGTGATAACTTTCTAAAAGTTCAGTACAAATAAAACTGTCTATGTGCAAGGAATCTGCTTTTGACAAACTGAGCGTAAGTCAAGACGGAGCTAGAGAGCACCAGCTGGTATCGGCTAAACAGGAAAGAAGAACCACTAGGGAAATGAGAAGGTAATTCAGACATCAAAGGTAGGATAAAAGAAAAATGTCAATGGTCAAGGAGATGGAAGGTTCTTTGGACCTAGACATTTGCTTTTCCAGTGGGTGTCTCTAGTTCACAGGTGACTGTGGACACGTGCCAGTGCGCTCCCCTGACTTGCAAATAACTTGCCGTTATTTATAATTGCTTTTTAATAAAGACTGGTTGACCTCAGTGGCTGAGTCCCTTTTCAATGCTCCTGGAAGATAAAAGGGGAATGTAAAAGTGTACAACAGCACGGTTGCCAAAGACGTTACAATTTGAGTGCTATGACCGTAAAAGTCATTATCAGGAGAGTAGTGTTAAAGCAAATATTCAACTATAAAGTAGAGAGGCCTCATTCTGAGCACTCCTCTGATTGCAACTAGATTTCTTTTTCCTAATTCAAGCATCCAAATAGCACATGCAAGGAGAGATGAATGTCACAATGTCAAGACAATCTGCTGGAAGAGAGGCTTCAGAGACCAAGCGTAAGGCTTTGCAGCTACGGTTTGGATATGTTCGTGGATAAACATGGATATATTCATGCATGTAGGTCACTTACACATTTTTCTGTGGCAGCGGTTGTCCGATTGCTATTTATGTTACGACTTTACCGCCTGCAAAAACAAAAGAGGCACAATGAGGTCAAAATGCTCCATGCCCACATCTCCCACTGATCAGAGAGAGGACTCTAGGAGTAAAGGGTGCAAACTAGTGGAAAGTAGATATAGGCTAGAGATCAGAAAGACATTTTTTACAGTAAGGGTGGCCAGAGTCTGGAAAAGGCTTCCAAGAGAGGTGGTGCTGTCACCTAACTTGGAGGTCTTCAAGAGTAGGCTTGACAATCACCTGGCTGGGGTCGTCTGACCTCGGCCCTCTTTCCTGCCAGGGGCAGGGGGGTCAGACACGATGATCCATTGGGTCCCTTCTGACTCTACCATCTATGAATCTATGAATCTATGACTTGTGTAGGGGGATTGGTTTTGGAGGGTTGCATAGGAAAATCAATTTTCCGTTTAAGTATGGCTACACTTTCTCTACTGATGAAAGAGAACTAACGGTGGGGCCCAAAGGATGGAGTCAGAGATGATGTCGAATTTTTAACTTGGAGAAATTTTATGAGTGTCGTTTTAAAAGAAAAATAGGAAGAAAAGAACAAGCCCTGTTGATTTGACTAGTTCACCTCAGAGGAGAGGGACGTCAGGTCAATCATCTTGTTTTTATTAATAGTTTCCTGTTTGTTGCTACCAACCTGGGCTGCCAAAATAACAGGTGGAATAGGAAAAGCCACGGCAGACATGTCTGAGGTGGTTTAGGAATAGTGCATCCTGTATCTGTACAGGGGATTGGACTATGGGCAGAGCCAGTGGGGACCTCCAGGAGATGCAACTGGACCCTGCTTTGGCTGCGAGTTGCAGTTAATTGAGATCACTGGCTCTTCACTACAGCCATATTGGAGCCTACATTGGCATGGCTCCAGAACCCAGGGGGTGAATGCCACCACCATTTACTTTTCTTCTGCCCCCAAATTCAGCACATCCCCTTGTATAACAGTCCTATAGTGCTGGGCAGCAAGGGGACAGAATGAAGTCATGAATCCAACCATGATCCTCTTCTTTGCAAGCTAATCGTGGGCCAATACACAGGACTGGACTCCATGAAGCCTTGGCCATTAGTTGAAGAGATCTTCATTTGCAACTTAAACTCCTGTGTAGAAGCCTTCTCACATTTAGATCTCTATTCATAACCAGCGCAATCTCTATTCTGCATTTGGAACAAGGGGAGAATATCAGCTGCGTGTGGGTAGTGAGTTATAGTTCTGAGTGGCAGTAAGTTCATCCGCCTCCAATACACCCTCATTTTCTTCATCAACTAGGTAGAAGGGGATCTTCAGTTTAATGAACTTGAGACCTAATGAGCGTGAGGAACTGTATCTTGAAAAGACCCCAGCATGAGCCAGTTTGATCTGGAGGTGATGCTACGTTACCTAAGGATTATATAAGCAATGACTTCTCTCCGAGTGAAGTGTCTAAGTGCTCCTGATGCCACTGACAAACCTTTTTCACTTGAAAGCCCTTCCTCAGGATTTGCATTTGATTGTTCTCTAGTTCTAGCAGCGTAGCTGTTTCCCCTACAGCCACCAGGATAAATTGCATCCTGGTTTTTACTACGGGGTTCTGTAAGTTCAGCTGTGGATGGGATTTGGTGGCCTAGATGCATTGACTAAGCAAAGAGGTGAGCCTCACAGTGATGACAGCACATATTTCCATGCGTACCTTGATGTCTCTCAATGTTAAAATTGTCTTGCTCCATGTGCTTCTCAGACATTTCCTTCCTTAACACAGCACACTAACTAAAATGTGGTGGAACCTGACCTCAGCCTTCGCTACTTGATTAATGGCCATCTCCTTGAAAGTGGGTGTTATCCTGAAGGGCATGATTCACAGTGACTTGACAAGCTAAATAACTACAGCAAAGACCTTAATAACTACAGCAGAAACCTGCTGCCTTAATGCTAGTGGCTCTGCTTTAGATCACCAACAATGGGTGTGCATCTTATTTTCCTCCTGTGAGTTTATAGTCACTGGGTGGTAATGACATTTATAACCACTCTGTGTGTGCTGGAGAAAAAAATATTATAATTATGTGTTTAAAATACAGATATTTCTAAAATTACTTTAAAAGACCCTGAAAAGATATTGGATGATAACTGTATGATAGGGATCTCCAACTTCTTAGCAGCCAGGGGCTGTTCTCACCATGTGGACTCTGCTGGTTTGCATTCGGGACAGACTCTCTGGGTCCCGGCAAGCCGTGCCATGCACCCCAAGGGTACAGGCAGACAGCAGGAGCTGGAGGAGGGAGAGGTAGGCTGGTGAACCCATCAGTAGCAGAAGGGAAAGTGGTGGGAGGAGTGGCTGGGTAGGAACCCATGAGCCACAACTAACCTCCTTTAGATGCAGCTCATGGGCCACCAGTTGGATAGACCTGCTGTATGGCATCATAAGTATGTCATTACCCATAAAGTACCAGTTGGATTGGTGGCCACTGATGAACACTATAATCTCTTATGCTTACTTCATGAACTGTAATGGTCAAATGGATCAAACTCCCTTTGACGAGAAGGAGGAACAGAAAAAAAGAACGCAAAGAGAGTAAGCTCTAGTTAGTCCTACAGTCCTAAGAAATCTCTAATGAATATTCTCAGTTAAATCTCTAATGAATATTCTCAGTTAACAGCACTTTCATTCTGTCTTTTTTCAAATAAATCACTACTAAAATATAATTCAGTCATACAGGATGTAATTCATAAAAAGGCGGAGACATGACCCCTAGTGTTGATCTTTAATTGGATACTTTTATTCCATCTAAGAGTCCATTGAACAATGGGATGTAATTCATGAATGTGGCAGCAGATGTTACTATGTTTATCAAGTTAACTTTCTTCATTTCTGTGTTCTGGCTGTCTCAGTATTTTCTTAGTACTTCTTCTGTGCTAGCTATTCTCCCCCCATAGACGAATAAAGAAATGAAAATATCAGGCCAAATTTTATATTGGTGTAACTTGGTTACACTCTTTGGATATCAACAGAGTTGCGCCTGTTTTACACGGGCATAACATTTGGCTTCTATCTGTTGTTGCCAAGAAAAGAAAGTGCAATAAGGAAAGTCTGAAAACTGTTCTTGCTTAATCAGACTTGCCACCACCCACATCTAAATAAGGAAATGATACTCAGTCAAACTGAGCCAAAACTAGGAAATTGAATTCAGGGCAAAAAATCTGCATAACCTAATTCTTGTTTCCACAACTTGGACCCCATGGAGATTTGGAAGCCAAATTGCAGTAGCTAGTCACGTGGACAACACACAAAGTCAACCTGTGAGAAGAAATAGCCTCTTCTCTAGTTGAAGCTGAAGAAAACCTTCCGACCACTCTTGCTGCCTGAGAACGTCACAGCAGTTCAGGATGATCCTGGGGCAAAGAACTGCTACAGCCACGCTCAGATCAGTAGCAGAGTTTATTTCCTTGCCAAACAGCACCAGCTGTGCCCTATCTAGACTGAGACTGAGCCAACTGGCAGCTGTCCAGATCCTTATCTATTCTGCAAAAAGACAGAAACATGCAAAGCAGATGTGTACTTCAGTCAGGATCTCTAAGATAGTGAGGTGCCTAATTCCCAGGAATTACAATGAGAGAAAACCACCTAAACACCTCTGAGGCTCTGAGCTTTGGTTGTATGGGTGTAACGATGGCTCTAAGCACGTCACAGCCTCTCATCCAACGTGAGCAGCCTGCAAGTTGGCCTGTTCCTCTCCAGAGTGGACCCACATTTCATTGATTCATGAATGTCCTTTGTTTGGCCTATGATACATCCAGGTGAGTTCAGCAATAAAGTACTTCCTCCAAGGAAACCAGACGGGGAAACATTGCACATGAAGGCTCCATGCTCCAAGACATGTCCTAATAAAAGCTCCCAAAATGCTCCGTGGATAACTAGGTTTCACAGCACCCCTCCACTGGAAGCACAGTCTCCAGCACCCCGACCCTCTAGACTGGACCGGAGGCAGATTCACTTCCGAGAAGTTTGTCGAGTCTGTGCTTGAGCGTGGCGCTACGTCCACGAGAACACACGTAATGAAAGCCTCATGATAAAATCCAACCTTGTGGAACAACTGGCCACGATAAAAATAAAACATGCCAGAGGTTGATCTTGCCACGATAAATCAAAGCCTACCATGATAAAAAGAGTCAATGTGTATTTTCACATGTGACTAACCTAGCAAAATGGCGATTTTGGGTGCCATTTCATAACATCTATCTAAACAACGCACGTCATGTACAAAGGCCCTAAAAACCCCGAAAAGATATGCAATGATAACTGTATGGCTCCTGGAAACGTGCCTGCCAGAGACCCAGTAGTTGTAATCTCACGGCAGGGCATCAGAAAGTCTCTGTGGGATCATCTGACCCCTGGAAGTGCTCGTTAGCCACAACCATGGGAAAGTGCCCGTTTTGATTAAGCTTCTGATTGAAACAGGCAGGGCACGGGGCTGAGCTCTCAGGCTCCCGGCCCTCAAGTTGCCCATCTCCTTCACTGGATATCCACTGCACTGCCCCAGAACAGCGAGGAGGGACGGCACCAGCCATTTCGGAGCAATCCTGCTGCAGAAAATGCTGCATATCAAACTCTTTGCTTTGATTTGCTCTTTGCTTCCTCTCCCCAGCCTCACACCAAAAATGCAGGCTTTCCTGCGGGAGGGTAATGCTGACTCCTTCACGTCTTCAGAGCCCCCAAAACTTGAAGCTGTGCTTTAATGCCACCGCTTAGACGTAAGAGGCAAGTTGCCAAACGTGGGTGTGAATCTCTCTCTTTTAACCCCATGACCTAAAAATCTTCAGGCCTGGGAACGTTGTAACTCATTAACTGTGGTTCAGAGTTTGGGACTCCACCGCCAAGGTTTTGTTTGTAGCAAGGGAAGGATTTTAAAAGGTAAAGTAAAAATAATCTTGCATGGTATTTATTAGGAGAATAAATATCTTGAATCTGCACCACTTTGAATGTCAGGGACTTTGCGTTCTCGGGATCAGCAGGGTAGGAGTTTACGCTCTCCCCATCTCTCCTAACACGCACGTATTTATTTGAGCGTTTCCGAAGGAAACTTCTTCTCACGTGATTCCCCCACAACTTGGGACCTCATTGCACAGCGTGGAGCAGCCTCTGCAAAGCAATCCACCCTTCCTATGTGCCACGCTGCTGCTGCTGTCGCATTTGAAGAGGGGGTGGGGGAATAAAAGAGCTTCGAGCGCACTATGTGTCCTTCAGCGTCCACTGGATCTGGTGTAGAGGCAAAGGTCCCTCTGTTCATACACAGCTGCTGTTCTTGCTTCAGCCCATGCAGAATTCCCCTGGCACTCGAGCGAGACGCAGCATTTCATAAGTGAAGGGAACCAGGCGGTGCCTGATGCTTTGAGCAGCCCAGGTGAGCGTGCGCAGCCTCTCTGGCACCTGTTGTTGGCCGAAGGCGTGGCTTCCCCTGCAAGCATCAGGTAACACCTGCCTCTCCCTTTCTGGAGCTACAAGCTCAGGGCTTGCAAGGGAATTCGAGCCACGGCAGGAACAGGTGACGTTGAAGCAGCAGCAGCAGCAGCAGCACCTCTCTCTGCTGCTGCTGCTGCTGATGAGACCCAGCGAAGATGGTAGAAGGACGCTTCTCCAAACTTCTCCAGCAAGGATCCCTTTTCCGCTTATCCCAGAAATATCAGCCACTTGGGAGTGGGGAGCCAGAAGGAGAGGTAAGGCTTTCCTATGCCTCTTGCTGCACGGTAGGAAATGTCTGCTGTAATCGGGGGCTGAGAAAGACTGTGCCCTACTGGCAGCCCTGCATCTCTCTGGCGATGCCAGCATTGCCGTGCTACTCGGTTTTATCCTCGCATGCAAAATGGAGGATGAGATTAATGACATTTCCCTGCCTATAGATGTCTTGCAGAGGGGGGTAGTTCACGTGCACAGAGTATTTTCAGAGGACAGCGCATGGGCCTAAGTATTAGCGGTCATCTTCATAGGAGAGAGATTAAAATGTGCTTCGCTCACTAATGTAGATGTTGCAGCCCGGGCCATGATAAAGGTTCTCAGACCATACAGATTTAAACAAGGTGTCAACACGAGTCTCGGCAGACAGTTGCATGGGTTGTGAGTAAGCACTAAAGCTGCCTCTTTCCTAGATGAGTGGTCCCTCCTGGTCAGAGTCAAAGCTGGCCGGTGGATGGGATGAGCGAGCCAATCCTGCTGCAAGGGGGATACTATATTATTGTTATTTTTTAACTAACAAAATAAAACTGGAAAAGAATTTCACAAGCCATTTCTTGGTCCTTTTCAAGGATGAGTTTTAGTTTTCTTGAACGATCCCCTAAATTTTTACTTAGGAATATCATTTTTATCCCATTTTATCTAATTTTTGCTACTCCAAGCCGAATAAGTGGTTGGTGTGTTTCATATTTTCAGTATTCTCTTTCGGCTCTCAGGCACGCTGTAAGTTCCTTGGGGCTGGGAGATGATTATTTCTATGGGAGCTACTTGTTACACATTTATCCGGCACAAAAAGATTCAGATCTCCTTTGGTGCATCTGTAATAGTGTTATTGTAATAGGAATTATAATAACGTGGGATTGGGTATTTTTGAATAACAATGTGCATGTAGGATCCTGATCCTTTTCTTCCTCAAATGAGGGATGATAACATTCAAAGGAGTAAGATAAGCCTGATTTCTTCAGCACCTCTACCTTCCAGTAGGTAGCAACATCGCCATTAAGTACCATGTGTTCAAACATTGTAGTAGTAGGCAACTGTTGATCCATTTGGCTCATGGTGTATGTATGAAAGGTCACCAGGTTAACATGTACACCTAGGCAGGAGTGGGGATGAATGAAGGCTGCCCAGACCTTCTATCCCCCACTTAGACAGTATCCAAGTCTAGACATTCGGTGCCTCAATAGCTGTAGCTATATACACGTCCAGGAATTGAACCCACATGGTGAGCAAGGAGTCTACCACTGAACCACAACAGCAGGTCAAATGGTGTTCATTGCAGCTAATTCTTTCAATCTGCCCTCATAAATCATTTCCTGCACCCTTCTCTGATCTTCTTCCAATCTGTTGTTGCCTTTCTAATATTGAGTAGGTCAGAACTGCTGGTGATGCTATAATGTACAGTCTGACGGTGCTCCAGGAAGAGAGAGGGACTAAAACTGCTCTTACTTTGATCCACTAAGCAATGCTACCGCAGATTACTCAAAATCCCAGTCTAAAAAGGAGAAACTACTCAGGTGCTAAAAATTATACTCTGTCTTGCTCTGATGTGTCCCTAGTTAGAAAACTGTAGCAGTGCATTCTTATGGCTTTCCCATTCTTACTATATCATAAGAAATATTTGCTACCTGGACATGGGGCCTTAAATTGCAGGTTAAAGTCTATGCAGAACATGAGGCCATTATTATAATGTGACAGTACAATGACCACGTTTTTCGATGTAAGCCTGGGAAAAAACCTGAGAAAATGTGAAATTACAATGGGAAAGCAATTTCCATGCACGTCCACAGAGACCCCATTATGATGCAAATACAGCATCAGGATGATTTCACTGCAAGTCTGCGGAGACCCAGAGACAACTGAAGAATAATTTCAGTGAAGGCCTATAGAATCATTTAAATGTACAGCTGAAGGTCTCTCCACAATGCCATTATGATGTGACATTAACATGTCAAAACCATTTCAAGGATAATCCACAGAGAATCTATTCGGATGCCATTATATTGTGAAAACACAAATCTTGACATGATTGTTACATGCCCACAGAAAAAAAAGACTATAATTAATTCTACACAGAAGCACAATGAAAATATATTGTATTATTGCCATCAATTATTATTATTATTATTATTATTATTATTATTAACTGTCATAAAGCAAAAAAAATCAATAACTGAAGAATAAATTCCTTGTTTCTTACAGTCTGGTAATTGACTCACTATAGATGTGCATTTTGCTTTTGATTTGGAAATATTTTGCTGAAATCAATAGGGAAATAAAAATTTTAAAAAAAACCCACTTCAGATTACATTTTTGTCCTCTAGCCATGATAGCTATTAAGTTCAGACTTTGGATCTCTATTCATTTCCTAGTTTTATTACAGATTTCTTATGTCACCTTAAGAAGTCATGTCATTTCTGGGTGCCTCAGGTTTTCCTCATCTTTCAAATGGGTAATAATCATTCTGTTTTATTGAACTTTAAACTCCTTGGGTAGGGACATTCATTCAAAAAACCTGTGCCAAAATTGATTCAATCTTTGCAGGTTAGTCTAACCTGCCTAGGCTAAACCAGTTCGTAACCGTAAGACATCCCCTCTGGACTGAAAAAATGCAGGCACATGCCTGCAGTGGCTCAGGCTAGAAGCCAGGGGGTACTACAGCAGCCCTCCCTTCCCTTTCACAGTGCTGAGCTGGGGGAGAGGGGGGGCATGGGCAGGCCCCAGCAGGATGCCCTGATTAAGGAGGGGTTCCCCCACTCCTAACCAGCCCAGCAAGGAGTTGATAACACAGTGTTCATCAACCCTAACTCAGTGTTTATCACCCCATTAAGAAAACAACAGAGGGACATTACCAGCTACCTCTTGATTCTGCCTTTGTCCTGTCTCCCACTGCACGGACCGTAGCCAGTATGTGGTCTGCTAGCTAATGCTGTGTGTCTGTGTAAGGTAGAGGGGGTGGGAAAATCCCTGCTTAGAGGGGAAGTGGGGAGCAGAAGCCAGGTAGATGCCTGCAGTCTCTGCTGGAGCTGCAGCCAGGGATCAGAAGGGAGAAGCCAGCCCTGCTGTGGAGCAGAGATCCCTGCTTAGCCCAGAGAGCAGGCCGGGATGCTGGGGGAGTCTGACTTAAACCTGCACGGGGTCTGAGACAGGCATTGCATAAACTGGTTTGACCCAAATTAGTTAAATCTGATAGTGCATTCGGCCAGGTTTATCTCAAACTGGCTTCAGCCATTTTCAAACTGGTTTATGTGCACTGAATATCTGTTCTGTTACAGGTTGAAACAAGTTTCTGAACACTTAAACTGGTTTATGTGTAATGTCTGTCCCTAGCCCTTGAGTCAGAGTTTGTTTCTGATAATGTGTATATGAATGAAAGAACAGGTCATCTGTTGAGTTGGAAACCAAGGCCTCTGCTTCCAGAAGCATGAACTGTCACAGCTTGAGCTAATGGACTGACTGCTTTTGCTTAGGTTAGTTGTATAAAGCTGCCAAACCCCGTCTGCTTCACACAGTCTATAACTGAAAAAGACATATCATGTAGCCACATGAGTGTGGTACCACGCACGTATCAGTGTCTCAGCACTATAATGACATGTCCCAGAATGGCACTGCCTTGCCTTGTAGAGACATACCTTTATTTCTCGTGCTGTCCCATGTGGAGACAGAGGGCAATTGATCACTATCTTCTATCACAACTTCCTCTGCATTTGAAAACTATTATCAAATCCCCCCTCGGGTTTCTTTTACCTAGGCTAAAAAACTCCAGTTCTTCCCACGTTTTCTCATGTCACGCATTCTAGATTTCTAATAATTTTCTTTGCTCTTCTCTGTTTTCTTTCCAATTTGTTCACATCGTTCTTGAAGTGTGATCACAAGTGGGACACAATATTCAAAGCGAAACTTCTTCAGTGCTGATTTGACGGGAACAATATCTTCCCCTGACTTGCACGTGCCATACTTGTTATGCATTCAGTTACCCATTCCAGTATGCGACAGGGGTTTTTTGCAAAATATTATACTTGCCTCGTATGCAGCTTGCTCTTCATTATAACTGTCAGGTTCTTTTCTTCAGTATTGCAGCCAGACATTCCTGATTTGGCATTTGTGCATTTGATTATTCTTTTCAAGGTACCTATCCTTACTGAATTTCATCCTATTTATTTCAGTCCATTTTTTTCCAGTTGAGATCATTTTAAACCCTAATCCTAACCTCTAAAGTGTCTGCTACCCAACCCCACTTGCTGTCACCAGCAAACTTATTCTCTGTTTCATCTTCCAAGTTATTGATGCTGGTATTTTAAACAATGCCAAACCCAGGACAGGCCGCGGATCAATTCCCACATTGTATTTGCTTCTAGTTAGGCATTGAGCTCTTGATGACTGCTCTTAGAGCATGATTATCTAACCAGTTACGTGCCCTGCTGATTTCAATTCGACTACATTTCTTTAGGTTATTTATGAAAATGCCATAGGAGACAGTGTTAAAAGCTTCACTAAAACCAAGGTATATCTACTGCTCCTTCCTGCACCCACAAAGCCCATTACTTTGTCACAGAAGAAAATAACGTTGGGTAGCTGTGATTTGCTCTTGATAAATCACGTTAGCTTTTACTTATCACCCTTGTTATTCTCTAACTGTTTACAAATCTAGTGTTTGATGGTTGGCTCCAGTATCTTTCCAGTATCCTTTCCCCTTTGAGAGATCTCCATCTGGACCCTGGGAACAGTAACTGCATGTACTGACGTGGAAGCAGCTTCTTCAAAGCAAAGTATGGTTGTATTTGCCCAGTGATGCAACTGCACTGAGAGAAGCAGAAAGAAATCTCATAAAGAGATCTCTATCAGATCGCCTTACTCATGTTTGACATTCACTTCACATCTCGAAGTAGGCATGACTCAGCCTTGGTGAGCCCATTCTCTTGACAACCAACTTTCATCCCGTTTATGTATCTCTGCCTGTCTCCGTTTGCAGTTCTCACTGATGAGCAGTCCTTCCTTTGTTGGGAATAGCCTGACAAAATGTGGGTTTTTGTTGGAAAATGCTAATTCAGCAAAACTTTCCTCGGGAATGTCTGTATCTGTTTGCACAAGGATGGGATTTCTTATTGAAACAAGGGAGAGACTGGCCTAGGTTTTCCACATCCCAAGTCAGCCAGCAGACTATAACGTCTTTCCCTTTTTGTCAGCCTCTTCCTTTAGACATGTACCATTTTCTACTAATATTCATCAGACCAGCAAACACAAATTTATATTAGAATTGTGACGATACCCCAATTTGGGGTATCGTCCCAATTCTAGTATAGGCCTGACTTCTTAATTTTTACTATCTGCCATACTGGCAGTATGCACGTCTAAAAAGGCCTTTCCCATATTATGTTTTTATTTCTTAATGGAGGTACATATAACTATTTATTGCTGCTGTTCTTTACTTTATATTCTTATTACTGAACCATATGTTCATATACCAACAGTAGAGCCTATAATATGTGTCCTTTGAGAAAAAATACAAGTACCTGGAAGGAAAAGAATGCCATATAGAAGTAGACAGAAAGAGGGGTTGGCACAGCACACCATACTTCAGTAGAAAAGCAGAGCTTATTTACATAGTCTGTCAAAGTTTGATTCAAAGACTTTATAAAGGAACAATTTAGTTGGCTGACATAACTGCTCAGGGGTCATCTTGTCCTCGGTCCTTCTGAATTGGCCACCATGAATAGGAAAGGTGAGACAGGCAGTCACACAAGCCATACTGCTGTAATAATGAACACATTTTGCTTCCCACTCAGGTGCCCATGCCCTTGGCAAATTATACTTTGCTACAAAGGCTTTAACCAAAATACACACAGTTTATTACCAATGTGGGTGGGAACAGCCAAGAAGGCTTATATGGTTTCCAGCAAGCACGGGGTTAACTTCATTCCTGGAGTTCCCACAGCTTTATAGGATAGAGTAATGAAGCAGGATGGACCCAATTAGGGTGTCAGAGAAAACTATATAAGCAGCTGTCTTGGGCAGTTAAGGTCTTACTCTCTTGCTGGTGGGTAGATCTTGTCTCTGTTTGGGGAGAGGTGTCTTTATGGAAAAAGCCTTAATTTGTGATTGTAGCCTGTTTGAACCAGAGCATCAGTAGGGATGGAGGGTGCTGAGGTTTGGCTGCACAAAGAGAAACATGTTTTTCTAGTCTGCAGGGTTTGACTTTAGATTAAGAGAAAAGAAGAAAGAGCATTGGTAGCAAAAGGGAGAGAGCTCTATAATAGTAATGGTCCAGATGTGCTAGAAGGGCCTGTTCCCACAAACAGGCATGGTGATCATTTTGCACCATTTTGCAAGTTTGCAATGGTGATCATTTTGCAATAAACAGATTAACTTCAAACCATGAGATTTTAAAAATAATATACTCGGGGATCATTTCCTTTCAGATTTGGATCACTCTGAGGCGGGCTGATCTAGTTTCTACTATGCTGGGGGGAGCTCCTTTTTTTTTTTGAAAATTGGAAGATGAGATTCTGGAGGATTTGCATGACTTTGCGAATTAAGAGCTTTGGGACGAACGTCAAATATTGTGAGGCTCGTAATGAAATTGCAAGACTTGGCAGCACTCCTTAAAGGAATAGCACATAGAAACAGGATTAGTAACAAGGCACTGCAGAGAACAAAACAAAGCAGACCAAGAACCTTGCTGGGGGGATTCTTATACCAGTTTTTATAGTATTTGCACTTCTGTATACATGGAATTTTTAAAGTATTCCACATTTGTAATGGCGCTGTCTTCCTTAAATACACTCATGAAGGAAATGGGAGAGTTTGAGGGTTGGTTTTGGTTTGCTTCCAAACATGCATGCTTAAAGGTTCACATTTGTAATAGCTCTTTGTTGGACCAAGTAACCTATATTTCTTTCACATGGAAATAAACTGTATGGTGTCAACAAGCCCAGTTCAGTCAAGGAAGGCAGAGGAACCCAATAGCTTCCCAGAATAAACCAATTTAGTTGAATGGAAAATAAAAGACCTGTGATACTCCCTTCTGAAAGATGAGGGTTTGAGGTTCCTGGGTCTTATGTAAAGAGAGCCCGGCTTCTTCAACCCATCCTGTCCTGGTCGACTAACCCTTGTTGCAAGTGAGGAATTAGTGTGTCACACAAGGAGCGCTACATCAAAGACTTAAGTAATTCTAGAGTTAAAAGAAGATATAGAGTTGACTAAACTGTGGTATTTGACCCTTAGCATTACACTCATACCTTGCAATGCCTTCTGACCTTGTTGAACTAGTTTCACTTCCTCCTCCCACCCTTCCTCTAAATGACACACTCCTTATGTTTAATTTTGTTGCATCAAGTGTAAAGTTGGTTTTGTGAAGCCACTTGTTCAGCAGTTAACCAGCTGCATAAATAGTAATATGCATTATTGGATTACGGATGGGATAAGCAATGTTTCCAGTGCAGAAGTCCAAGTGGCAGGGAAGAAACCTGTGATGTACTTGAGTTCTGAAGAGGTGAAGCTCTGAACCATGGGAAGGCACTCAAATAGAACAGGTCCTCACACCCTTCTAGCCATTGCAACTCATGCCAAACACTATGACCACTAAGGCTAGGGACAGTCATTCAAAAAGCCTGAGCCTGAATTGATTCAATCTTTGCAGGTTAGTCTAATCTGCCTAGGCTAAATCATTTTGTAACTGTACAGACATTCCCTCTGGACTGAAAACATACAGGCACATGCCGCAGTGGCTCAGGCTAGAAGCCAGGAGGACTAGAGCAGCTCCTCCACCCCACCTTGCTTCCAGAGTGCTGAGCTGAGTGGGGCATGGCCAGGACCCTGGTAGGACGCACTGATTATTCCCCGCCCCTTCCTCAGTGTTTATCAATCCCCTAAGAAAACAAAGCCTCATTACTTCAAGCTCTTCTTAAACAGCTCTTCCAAGGAAGAACATTAAGCTACCTATTGATTAGTTCCAAAAAGCCTGTCTGTCTTTGCCCATAGTACGGACCATAGCCAGCATGTGATCTGCTAGCTAATGCTGAGGTGTCTGCATGAGGCAGAGGGATGGGGGAACAATCCCTGCTTAGCAGGGAGAAACCAGGCAGATGCTCTGTGCCTACAAGTCTCTGCTGGAGCTTCAGCTAGGGAGCAGAGGTGAGGGACCAGCCCTGCTGTGGAGCAGTGAGCCCCACTCAGCCCAGAGAGCATGCTGGGATGCTGGGGGAGTTTGGTTTATCTTAAATCAGCAAGGGGTCTGGGACAGATATTGCATAAACTGGTTTGACCCAAATCAGTTATGTCTGATACTACTTTCAACCAGGTTTATCTCAAACCGGTTTCAGCCATTTTGAAACTGGTTTATGTGTACTGAACATCTGTTCTGTTACAGTTTTAAACCAGTTTCTGATCACTTAAACTGGTTTGTGTGTAATGCCTGTCCCTAGCCTGACTGAAAAACGGTTAATGTTCACTTCCAGAAAAGTCCTAATAACAGCAATGGAATTCAGCAGTAAATATCCCTTTATAAAAGTATGGATTTTTTTTTAAACACATAGCCACTAATTTTTATATCAAGAATAACAATGAAACAATGACTGGATTCTCACATACAGCCCAGTTTCCACCTGATTAAGAAGACAGAGCATGTGATTATTTAAAATAGATACATCAAATGGGTAGATGCTAGTGCACTCAACTGGATGAAACCCAAGACACCTGGAGTTTATATACAACTATATTAATCATTGGCTGCATAACATTGGGCATGTCTTCTGTGCCTCTGCTTCTCCTCCCAGCTTTGATGAGTTTTTGTATTGTGCAAATCCTTTGAGGCGCAAGGGCTGTGTCTGACCATGGGCATATGCAGTGTCTGGTACAATGGCGCCTATAGAAGTTAACTCAACGCTACCAATAATTGCTTATGTACATTAGCTACACCTTGATGGATTCTTAATCAGCTGCAAACTCAGGAAAAAGGTCTGGGATTTGCAGCTCAATGAAAGCACCATCTGCAAAAATATTCACATGAGAGCGATGTTGTAGCAGGACAGATGAGGCTCCAAGGAAAGGACAAGAATGGCAGGTTCTACGGGGAAAACTGTGGTCCCAAGGCTGAGGATGATAATGAGGGAAAGAAAGATGTGTCAGCTCAAAGTTGTGCCTAGCAGCCCATCAGGACAGAGTGGTTAGGGCACACCAATTACCCTAGTTCATAACCCATGAGGGAGTGACGTAGCTAGCGTCACATCCAACAACTTTGGATTCCCCTGAAGATGACCAGGTGAGCTGACTAGGGGCAGTCTTATATATACATCTAGAATAGGGCTTCATCTCATCATGCCCCTAGAGTCCTTGCATGCCTGAACCG
>NW_005842044.1:160667-170497 GCF_000455745.1 Alligator sinensis
CCCGCACCCTGGCATGTGTTCAGGTATAGGGCTAAAAACCTCCACACACACACTACTGTTCTTGAACACAGTGATTCCAGCTATCTGTATAATATTGGGTCAGGCGTATGACTAGAATAGGTGGCAAGTGCGTAGTCTCCTGCTACATAGGCACAAAGAGGGGATCTGAAAGTGGTTCTGCCATCCTGGGAAAATGGCAGCTGTGTGGATGAGTGGAAGTGTGGTCCAACATGGGGAAACTATAACGTTAACTAGGATAAGGGCCGGGCTAGATCATGCTTGTGTCTCATTTTTACAAGCTCTCTATTAGCAACCAAACAGAAGCCAGCAAGGTGCAAGAATAATAGCAGAAAAGGGACTATGTGGCTTTCCCACAGGCTTTATTCCACAAGACATTGAGTCTCTACAACTCCTACAGACTTTGGCTTCCTGGGGGGCTCTCAGACTAAAGCAGGGCTAGGGTTTCTAGCTAAAGGCTCACCACAGTCCAACATGTAGGCACAACCGAGACCCTCAACACCCTTCTCAGCTACTGCCTAACCCATAGGCAGCTACATTTCTGACAGTAAAGTGGCCAGGAACCAAACTGGGTAAGGCCCAATGATGACAAGCTACTCGGAGCCTTTCCTCCCACCTCAGTCTTGCCAGGGCTCTGCAAGTAGGTATGCCTCCACCTACCTTCCCTGCATGGCCCAGTCCAGTGCTTTCAACATGCCCCTACCATTGCAACACTCAAATCTTTGAATGGCTTCCATATAGCCATACTTCCATATAGCCCCGTGCTCAGCTCGAGGGTTCAGACAACGACTGCAACAGCAAGCGTGACCTCCCGCAATTGAGCTGGTAGTCGCAAGCCAAAAATGCAACTGTTCAGCAGCTGTTTCTGTTGAATACTATAAAGCCCAGTCATTGTCCCACGTGCACTCAGCTCATCAGCTGCTGTCCAGCTTCAAGGTGGCATTGGGTTAATTCATTGCTCAAGCTGCATCAAGGCAAATCAGGTCTTGGCTGTTTCTGCCCACGAAGGGGCTGTAACCCCTTTGATATCATTAGCTGGCCCTGGGATTCTGCCCTACGGTCTTTTCCTTTTGAAGCGAAGAGTGTTTTCCTTTGTTTCACAGCAAGCTGTCAGCTGAGAAACCTGATGCGTTCCCATTATGATTCTCGGTGGGGGGGGAAGTTTTCCCCTCTCCCTTTTACATTTCAGAACATAAGTTTTAATAAATAAACAAAACTGGTTTCCTGCTTGTTTGTCGAGTAACGCGGTGTTTGCCGCAACAGGCTGTAAGATACTGGGAAAGACTCTCTTAGCTCACTAGGAGAGGTGCAAGCACGGCAACCCGGGCCTTGTCGGCTAAGAGAGAGCTGCAGGGTTTTCTTAGTAACCTGAACTCTGTTACACTACTAGCTGATTAACGCTAATAATGATTTTGGCACATCCTTTTCCAAAATCCTCAAGGGCTTGTTGGAAAAATATCCCAAAGCCATAAAACCAAGGCCAGCTTCAACCAAGTAAGGTATTCCTCCCTGTTAGAAAGTGCAGGGGGCTTCAAACCCACTGCAAAAGACTTGGACTAGCTAAGGAGAGTGGAAGTCTGTGATTCAGTAGCATCTCATCATACCACCAGTCTCTGCACATCACGGTAAGGGTAGCCAAAATTTGGAATGGGCTCCCAAGGGAGGTGGTGCTCTCCCCTACCTTGGGGGTCTTTAAGGGAAGGCTGAATAGGCATCTGGCTGGGGTCGTCTGCCCCCAGCGCCTTTCCTGCCCAGGCAGGGGGTCGGACTTGATGATCTGTTGAGGTCCCTTCTGACCCTAGAAACTATGAATCTATGAATCAGCTGTACATAGGGCCTGGGCTGTGTCGAGCCACAACATAAGGATCCAAACACCAACTAAAGTATGTGCCATAGTCTGGAAACCAAGTGCAGGAAAGCCACAAACGTTGCCGCAGAAGTGGCTACTCGGCACTTGCGGGGACGGAGAACTGAAAAGGTTACGGCAAAGCAAGATCCATTAGGAAGCCAGAAGCGTCACCCACATTGAACCGGGCAGGGTAAAAAGCAGAGCAGCATGGACACCACGGGTCTGATTTCTCCCTCCAGCTGCAGTGGCCTGACACCACTGAAATCAATAGTCATAAATGTATACTGTGAGTGAGAGGAGGATTGGACCCAGAGCAGTTGCAGGCAGATAATATAAGCAGAGATCCATGGGTTTTCAGCAGTCTTCACCCACAATTGCATTTTCTGTGGATGAGACATCAGCCCTTTTCTGGCTGTATTTGTGTTTTTTCTTACCCATCTTTCATGCTTGGAGGCAAAAGCCCTTTACAAGCATTAATGAATTCAGCTTCACAATTCCCTTCACTCCTGCTGTGAGGGGTTGTTGTCGAGAGGGAGAAGTGAGGCGTAGAGACTTGTGAATTTTGCAAGGCCACCTCGGGTGCTGTGTGGCCGGGATCTCCCAATCCCTGGGCCATGTCCATGAGCGCTCCTGGGCAAGCGGCACAGAGATGCTTCAGAAACCCTGGTCATGGATCCTTGTCCCTGCGATATAGGGAGATGACCTCTGTCTTGGCAGGTGAGGAGCTAAGCCTCAGAGATGCTCGCTCAAGAAGTGAAACAAGTGCATCTCATTCTCCTAGACAGGGAGGACGGTCTCCTAGAAATGCTCCTAGATGCGGGAAAAAAATCTTCACTTCCTTCATGGATGCTGTGAACATGTACTCTTGCTTTGCTTTATCGCCTTGCAATTCCTTGTTTCAGTAAGCTGCCAGGGATTTCGTGAAAGGCTCCTAATTTATGATGAGACTTTTGAATAACCAGGTTTTTTTCCCCCAGGGATAAGTCCTTTCTCTGTACCAGGAGGATTGCCCTGTTATTTGAAGGAGGAAGGGGCTAGTAGCTGGCAAAAAGAGCAAAAACTCAGCATATTTAAGTCGACTGGGAAATTTCAGAGCACAAGGCCGGAGTGGGACCTGAATGCCCCAAACATATTCCTAATAATTTCCTTAAGCAATTCACTGGAAACAAGAGATAATGAGAGCACAGTTTTCTTTGCTGCAGCTGGTGGAGATTTGCTAATCTCTTAAGCAGTCGGACTAGTCGGAGCCAAAATCCAGCTACAATACACTCGAATTACCAGTGCCAACGAGTCAGATGGCAGAGGAATACTTTGCAAAGCAGGATGGAGCAGAGTTTATAGGATTAATAGTCATTTTCATGGTAATAATTGGTGCTGTCTCATAGAGCGCCATTATTGCCTGATGATAAAGTTATGCTCTGTCATATGAGAGAGCAGTAATGTCCTGGAACATGAGCCAGATAATGTTCGGTGGATTTTATTTTATGGGCTGCTCTAAAGAGGTGGTGCCCTGTGCGCCGTCCCCACACACCCAGCCACCCTCCTGCCGCCTTCCTGCGCTGCCCCAGGGGCAAGCCAGCCCATTCCTGGATGGCCCCAGGTGTCCTGCGGGCCACAGGTGCCTGGTGAAGGCAAAAGTGGTGATGGACCCAATGCTTTTTTATTTCTCGGCGGAGCCTGCCTGCCTCTCCTGCAGCCAGGGGGGTGAGCTGCCGGTGGGCCAAGCAGCCCCTGAGCTGTGGGGGACCCTGGTCTCTCCCTCCATGGCAGCAGCACCCACTGGGGCCACCCGGGCAGGCTGCTAGTGGACTGGGTGCTGCCCCAGCACAGGGTCAGGGAAGAGTTTGCTGCCCCAGCTCAGAGGCAGCAACTATCAACAGCAGTTTTGGGCCAAAAATAGAGGAGAGGACATACAGCTAAGGGTGCCAATGCAGATGCTGACAGATCTAATTGAGAGATGGATTCAACCCGAGGCAAACCCGGGCAGCCCTGCTGTGGAGGGAAGGACTGGGGCAGCTTGGCCTGCCAGTGGTTTGACCCCCGGCCATGGGCAGGTTGCAGCTCTGACCAAACCAAAAAAAAGGATCAGGCCCTTTGCTGTGACACGATGGGAAAATTGAAATGGTGAATTTCAATTAAAACCCCCATTTCAATTTAGGGGGCTTTGAATCAACCCTGAGGACTAAATGCCCGTCATGTGTACAAGCACCCTTAATGGTAGCCTCTTTCAGTTTTGCCACAGTCCTTTTTCTAAGCCCCACAGAAAAGTTGTATTATCCAGCAAATCAGACTGTTGATCTCAGGCCTCTCCCTGCCCTTTCAGCGTTGCTCTCCTGCACATTCCTCCTTCCCAGTCATGCTTGGCCTCCTGCTTTCTTGGGTTTCCTACTTTAGTCCTCGCCCACTTTTGCAATGCACTCTCGCTGTTGAGACCCAGCTTCCTGACCAAATCCGCTGTGTGCACGCGCCCCTTGTTGCTTCGGGCACTCACATCTGGTCCTTCTCTTCTTTTGACACGGTCTGAAATGTTCTGCAAAATCCCGATTGATTTCTGTTTAGCTGACAAAGATCAGTGAGGCATGCAGCGTTGGTAATAGGCCCCTGAAAGGTATTTCTGTGTCCCGCGTACTGTCAATGAAGAGAAGCCCCTGACTGGCTATGTGCCCTTACTAAGAAAGGCTGCATAACATGGGCAACCAGGCTTACCCATCCCTAATATTAATATATGTCGGGATAATAAGTATTGCAATGAAGATGGTGAGGAGCTTGCAAAGCTTTTAACTCAGACATCAGTATATTGTAGACTGATTTTCCTGGAAGTTTGTCTTTCATTTCCAAAGTAAAATAAGCACATTCACATGTCCAGAGCTCAGGAAGAGAGTCCTTTCAGAGGCAAAGACCAGAAGACTCAAAATAAAGGCATAACCAGCTCCTATTGCACCTCTGACAATGAGTGCCTCTGTAGCCTTGGACAAATCCCTTAATCTCTCTGTCTTAATCTTCCCTAGCTGTCAGATAAAGATAAATAATAGATATTTAAACTGGAGGGGGATAGTAAAGATTTACTAACTAATGGTTGTAAAGTGCTTTTGAAGACGAAGTGTTTAGATAAGCAAGAGGTCATGTGAGTGGAGAGATAACAGGAGAGAAGTCCCGTAAATGGAGAAACCCAAAGCCAATGTGATGATTGCCCTCGCTGCGTCCTTGCCTAATCCTTGCTTTCTCTGTTACTCAGACTGAAGAATGTGAGCTGAAAGTAGTTGAACAGGAGAAGGATGTCACAGCTCTGTCCTCCAGAGACGCTTGCAAATGCCATAAAGAAGACTTGGCCAAGGCTTTGCATGTAAGCATGACTACATGTGTTGTCACCTCAATCGGGACTCAACGTGCTGTTTTACTCAGAGATGGGGTCAAGCTGCATGGTTCAAATCCACTTGCCAATGCAACCTCCCCCCCACAAAATTTGTGGGTATGCAGATCTGGGGGGTTGTTTGGGAAGAGCCTTCAAATTTGGGATGATTTTTATGAGAGCTGAATAACATGAGTTACCTTGTTGGGACAAATGATGGTGGTGAACCATTACTGAAGCCGTCCAGATGATTAATTACTCGGGGACTCTTTGTCTATCACCAGCAGGTAGGGGGTTCAGGCCCATTCTGCAACGTCCATCCAATATGCACAGCTCTGACCTGCTATGTGGTCTTCCAGCTCAGGTCTTGCAAACTCTTATGTGGCGTCTTAGTGGGCTGTTGTATAGCCTCAGGTTCACGACTTATACCTACCACAGTTGTAGCATCTCAAGAAAAGTTGCCAAATGGGTCTAGAACAGGAGATATGTCCTCAAAATACTAACTGATGCTTTTGCAGGCCTTCAATCGTGTGCTTTGTGTGTGCTCAGTGAAGTAGAAGGGGTGAGATGGGGTGCTCATATATTTGTGGGGTGTCCCACAAAGAGCACAAGGGGAGAGTCTAACTCAGGAGAACTATTAGAGACCCAGCTTCCATCTGTGTTTCAAATCCAGATCACAGTTACTCAATTCCTATAAAACGCTTCTCATAGAGGAAACCCAATACTATGTTGGGAGGAATGCATGCTTGGCCATGGATATATCAGACTAATAATCCAAAAGATAGAAACCCACTGACTAAAGAATCAAGGAGTGCCATAATACAAAGTATTTTCTAATCTTCTCATATATTGTCCTCTCTTGCCGTCTTTTAAAACTTGCAGTTGCAATTTGGTTTCTTTTAAAATAGTCTCTTTCATATGGAAAAACACTGAAGTATATCTTTCTAGTGAATCCAGAACTCGGTCCCATGTTTGCTTTTCGATCTGCCGTTCAATCGTCCATGTGGAAGGAGGGTTTATTAATTTATTTATACCCCTGCTGGTTCTTTGAGAGTAGATGACAAAACTGTAGAATACTCTCCTTGTCTGCAATTTCAGGTCATTCTGAATATTCCAGTTTGTACAGCCCGTCTCATATAAAAAATAGCTCTAACACTTAGTCAAACATTAGACCCAACTTCTGTCCAAGCTTATTAATAGCTTTTTAATGTAGCTTTGTGCAGTTATCCACTACGATCTTAATCACCCTCCAGGTCGATTTACAAACGGGACTCTCGGAGTTATCTGTGCTCCATCGCAGGCTGACCCATGGCTGGAATGAATTTATAGTAGACAATACGGAGCCAATATGGAAGAAATATCTAGACCAGGTAAATATTTTGTGGAGTTTTTAAATGCCCGGATAAAGCAACCAAGATAGCCATATATTTCTGCAATTCTGTAGTACTCAGCTGTTAAAAAAATCATCCTGAAGTCTGTATGGTAAGATGTATACTGGTTCGTGAGCCCCCCATTCTTTAAAGAAGTACTTGGACTATCTATCCCTGGGGAAATCGCTGCAGGCTAAAGACCCATATTTGCTGTGTATGAAGATAAAGATCTATCATTTTCAAAAGATGCTTTGCCATGTGCATAAATCACAAGCTTTGTCATTCATGTATCGATTGCATAACACTTGGAGCATGGTTATTCCTTTCTCCGTCCAGTGATGAAAGAATGAAAGGCTTTAGAAGGAAAGTAATAAATTGGTCTCATCCTGATATGAGTTATTATATGGTTCAGCGATCAGCACTAAACCTGCAGCAAAAATGCATGTGGCATCTAAAGCTCGGATGAGAGCTGACTTTCAGCTCTTTGATATGGTAATAAATATGATACTGCAAATTATTTGGAAAGGCCAATGATTCAAACAAACCCCCAGAAACAAGCAATGGGGATGGGTGGCATTTTTAATCTTATTCTTCTTCAGCTGGGTAATCCTTGCGCAGATATAGATTAAATTTTCCTTTCACCAGTGGATCTCATTAGTTTTATCTATCTTTCATGCCTACCTTAGAGCAGGATTTTTGTTGTTGTTGTTGGAGATTTATTATTTTGGGATTTTTTTTCTTGCTGGTTAGTTTTGTGTTTTGGTTCCATATTAGCCAGATCTTGAAGGCCTTAATTTTTTTAAGGGTTACTTTTTATTTCAGTGTTTTTTATCTGACCTGATCAATATTCTTTACGCACGTAACCCTTAGTAAATCTTCTAACACGTTCAGCACTCCTAATCAAAAATTTTAATAAATGTTGAATCTTTTTTTTTCCTTAATCCTGATTCTTAGCAAGATATTTTCCTTTGAAGTTACCATATTAATTCCTTAGTTATACCTGCACTTTCTGACAATGCTTCAGTCTCTTTGGCAGTTTTGGTGGATCGCATAATTCATGAATTAAAAATAGACTTAAATTTCAACATGGCTTCTTCCTGTCACTAAACTTGTAAAATAAATGCTATGGATCTAAGGATGGCAATGAAGTGGCATTTCACACTGGCTACAATGGGAACAGAATCAAGCCTTAACTCCTTTAACCTGTTAAGCCTTTACACGTATGCCATGGCAAGCAAAGACTTTTTTCTTCTCTTTCCTTCACCCTAATTTAATTGCATCACTTGTGGAAGTAGCTAAGTGAAGCTAAGATGTTTACACATTGGAGCTTAAAATTAAGCCCCATATCCATATTTAGCACCTACTAAAATGAACACAATTTCAAAAATACTAAACTTTCACTAGCCAGCAGTAGCAAGAAGCACACGTGCTGTGGACTGAGCTTTTATCTTATCTTCTTGGTCTGTGCCAGAGCCGTTCCACGCCTGTGCCCACATGAGCAGGCTACGTAGGATTAGATTGAAAGCTAGCAGCCTGGGTTTAATTTCCCCAAGTCAATGATTACAGACTGATGCTGCTGGGGAGTCTTAGGGGGGGATTTCAATGCAAATTATGCGATCCTTGCTGTTTTGAATGAAGTCTGGCCCTAAACTGCTTCTTGGTTCACTTTCAGTGACGGATTTTTCACGCACAATAAAAAAAAAAGCCCTTTTTTTTTGTTTTTAGTTTAAGAACCCGCTGATTCTACTGCTGCTGGCTTCTGCCTTAGTAAGCATCATCACAAAAGAGTACGAGGATGCTGTGAGCATTGCAATGGTAAGCGACCGCCCCGTCAATGCAAGCATGTCCATGTGCAAGCTCTAGTCCATGTGCCCAAAAATTTACTACCTTTTTCTTCTTAGGCCGTGCTAATTGTGGTTACGGTGGCCTTCATCCAGGTATGTCATGAGCGAAACCTCGTAGCGTAGCTTCCCAGCTCAATTTATAGCGCCGTTGGAATCCATCCTGCTTTGTGACTTTATTCTGTGCTACTTTCTTATCAGGAATATCGCTCTGAAAAATCTTTGGAAGAGCTCAACAAGCTAGTCCCTCCAGAGTGTAACTGGTATGTCGTACATACCTATTCATTTAAGTTCTGGGCAGTGAAGCAGATAATGAAGGCAATGATTCAAGTCCTTGTGCATGCAGCGAGCTTCAAAACCAAATAAGCGATAAGCCTGTCTCTGGATGGGACATGAGCACCCTGCATCCATGCAATTATATCTCCCATGATAACTTGCCTCTGTGACTACGGAGCTCTGGTTAGTCATGGCTATGGGAGTTGTCCTTTAGCTCAGGTAGCAGAGGCCTGGGGTTTGAGTGCTGAAGATCCTGTGTGTGATACCAACTGTTTGTAGGGGTGTGGGCACAAGTACTGCGAAGCAGCAGATATGGGCTATAACGCCAAGAGTCCAGCCATTCCTATAAATCAAATGTTGGTTTCCCAGATGTGCATATGGAAATGACTGCATTAGCATATGAAGGGTTGACATAATGTTTAGGCTTCCCAACCTTTGCTAAATCACTGTAGAGGGTGGGGAAAGTCATATTTCTCATGCTATCAGATCATTATTTGATAGAATCATAGAAAATGAGGGTTGGAAGGGATCTCAGGAGGTCACATCTAGTCCAATCCCTGCTCCAAGCAGGACCAGCCCCAACTGCGTCATCCCAGTCTTAAAAACCTCCAAAGGTGGAGACTCCACAAAACCCTTTGGGTAACCTGTTCCAATGCTTTACTACCCTCCTACTGAGAGAGTTTTTCCTAATATCTAACTTAACTTGCAACATCTGCAACTCGAGACCTTTGCTCCTTATTCTGTTCTTTCTCTTTCCTTTTTTTGGCCTGATAACTGCATGCTCAGAATAATTTGCAGTTGTGTTTTCTTTTATTATTTCATATACTAGGCACGTCCAAAGACAGTTTATACAGTATCAAAGAATAGTAAGGGCTAGATTTGCAAAGTAGTACCTAGCATGCACCCACACATCCATCCTACTGAACAGTCTCACTCCAGGATGACTGAGCTGCACCCGGTAAAAAAGCAGTGGCAAGAATTAATGTCTTCAGGTCATCTTTGTGACCTCCCCACCATCTTGGCTGGCTGAATGCCAGACTGGTCTCCAGATAGAGATTACCGCAACCAGAAGGTTGTTTAGCTGCCAACGACCCACAAAAGTGAATCCATTATCTGGAGGGTGTAGG
>NW_005842044.1:170528-176908 GCF_000455745.1 Alligator sinensis
GATATGCCCTTTACTCTACCGTAGATTCTCCAAGGCAGGAGAATCCCAGATTAAGCATATCTTCTGGCTTTATTATAGCTTTGCATTGTGAGACTGAGCCTAATGGGTTTTTTTAGAAACTGAGATTTCTGTATACACATAAACATATGCATATGCAAATTAACACCAATATACAAATACCCAATGTACATGCCTAGATAGGCACTTGGGAATAAATTAGCTCCATGTTAATGCATGCATGCAATTGCACATGCTAAATTTTGAAAAGTATTTCTGTATGTACCACAAGTCTACATTGCACTGAAGTCTACAACGGTGTCCGGTTCATCAAATCTGACTTGCCTGAGTGCTCTCCAGTTTACAAGCCCATTCCACTATTGTTATCTCTGAAAACCAGGTCTCACATAGCCAAGGTAAATAAGCGGTTCCTGGTGAAGTTATACCCATTGTATCAAAAAAGAGGTGCAGCTTTTTCTACATTAAAGGTCATGCAACTTTGCACCTTGCAAATACTCTCATCACCTTTACCTGTTTCTTTCAGTGGATTGCATTTAAGAGGCCCCAAATCTTTTGAAGGTCAAACATGTAGGACAACAATACCAAAAAACATTTAAAAAAATCAACCATAATTCTACCTTTCAACAGTCTGCTGAGTCTTACAGGATATTGAAGCTGCATGTAAGCAGTCTTTGAGTTCAAATAGCAGGGATAATTCTCTAGTTGTAGACATTTGGGTTAAATGAACATACTATTGAAATCCCAAGTTTCCAAATCCAGCCTTCTGTTTATCGATTGAGAGTGTATTCAGAGTAGGAACATAATTGCCTCTCCTTAGCACGTTCATTTTTTAGGACAGGGGAGAAGTTCTTCTCCTCTTGCCCTAGCAAACTGTGGGGCTGCTACAACTAATGCTATTTACATTCATTTTCAATGTAACGCAGCATAAGGGAAGGGAAACTGCACCATCTTCTTGCACGGGAACTTGTCCCAGGAGATATCGTGTGTCTTTCTGTTGGAGACAGGGTTCCCGCAGATCTCAGACTGATAGAGGTAAGCTTCAGCTCATGCATCAGTGATAACGTGCGCTAGTCAATGCTGGGTGAAAAGCCGTGAACACTTATGTTTTTAATTAGGTTACAGACCTGTTGGTGGATGAATCCAGTTTTACTGGAGAAGCTGAGCCTTGTAGCAAGACTGACGGTACCTTAGTGGAAGCTGGGGACATAACGACACTAAGTAATGTTGTTTTCATGGGAACCCTGGTGCGGTATGGGACGGGAAAAGTGAGTCCTCTATGCGCTCCATCGCTATGTCACCACAACATGTCTTAAGTCAAGTTGACAACAGGCGTGACTTCTCTTTCTCGCCCTAATTCAGGGAGTGGTTATCGGAACTGGCAAGAACTCGCAGTTTGGAGAAGTGTTTAAAATGATGCAAGCAGAGGAGGTAAGGGAAATGAACTCGGTTTTGTTGGAAGAGGGTGGTAGCTATCATGCGGGGGCTCTGTGGCATCAGAGTCTGCATGCTTTTATTAAAATAGTGGAGTCCACTGTGATTTCTGGGATGAAGTTAATGAGCCGGACCTGAGAGACTTGGGTTCAGTTCCCATTTCTGCCACAGACCACAGGCGCTGAAACCCTCTGCTCAATAGCTCCAAAGGTAGCACCCAACTTCCATCTTCGACGTTGAGGTCCACCAGGAATGTCGAATTTTGTTTCTGCACGTGAGCAGAAGCACTGCAGGGCTGAGCAGTTCAGCACCTGTCTCGTCCTAAGCCCCGAGAAACTAGGTGCTCTCCATCCCGAGGGCGTCAGTCTAGTAGCCTTCTCAGAATACAGCTAAACTGGACCTAGAGAAAGGGGCTTCCCACAAAACGGAGCCACCAGTTTTGCAGTAAAGGAGCAGGGTTTGCAGTGATATAGCAGTGTAATGACTAGAGCACTTGCACAGCATGAGGGAGAGCTGGTTTTAGTCTCTACTACTGTCTGACCTGGGTTTGGGCTGTTCTGGGGGTGCCCTCTCCATCCTCTTCTCTTGAAGCTGTGCCATGGTACAGAAGAGAAACCAGGATTCACCGGGCCATTCACTGCCTGCGCAGCCTAGCTGATGGGGAATTTAACTGGAGGGGGTACCAGCTTCCAGTTAACACGGCTTCTGCATTTTATCCAGGGACTGTATAATATGAAATGTATGTGTGCATGCAGCTGTCGTCTCCCACTTCGAAGCATTTAACTTTCTGGCCTGTCTTGTCCATTTAGACTTAGGCTCTTGAAGGTAGGGGCTATGTGTGTGTGTCGCAACAATGCTTGATCCACGTCTGATCTCAGTTTGGGCTTACCGGGCGCTGGAGGAGTGATGACTGGCATATTCATTTTGTCCTTAATTCTAGACACACATCGCGTTTTATGTAACAGGCATTATTTTCATTCATGTTTCCAGACACCTAAAACTCCTCTGCAGAAAAGCATGGATCAACTGGGAAAACAGCTTACCCTCTTCTCCTTTGGCATAATCGGTGAGTTCAGGAGAAGTCTCCTCTGCATTTGGTTACGGATGTCTGGCTGTCTCCGGGGCCAGAGTAGTCAGAAGGTGGGCACTCAGATGCAAAGGTAGCTGGAGAAGAAGAAGACGGTATTCCCTAAGAAGTTCGATTGATATAGTTTTTTCTCCATTTTAGGTTTAATAATGCTCATTGGCTGGTTGCAAGGAAAACATCTGCTCAGCATGTTTACTATTGGAGTTAGGTGAGGATTGAAAAGACTCTTTGCTTTCTTACGTGCAATGAAATCTCTCTCAACAACGTTTCTCGTTCAAGTGACTGACACGGAGACAACAGAGGGCAGTTTTTCTTTGTCCAGAACAGATTTTGTTACTCGTGTAAGCTTTTCAGTATAGATGTCGATCCTGAGTCTACGAAATTAGTAGGAGTTTTACCACTTGGACTAGATGTCCTCTTGAGGTCCCTTCCAGCCGTACCTCTCTATGATAAATTCACTTCAGTAGATTTCAGAGCAAGGATGAAAGAATGATCTATTTCTTCCATGACAAATGAAGGAAATAAAAGCAGGTTTGAAGTTTTATTTCTGGTTTTATTTTACCAGTGCATTATTTCATTGGCATCAGAATTGCATTGTGAATGTGCTCCTTCAGCAAGGCATGTTTAAACTCAGGCTTCCCCGCCTACATTCCTATTTCCCATCATACATGTCCTACCATACCTATGCTATAAAGTAAGAGGGAGTGTTACATCTGCAAATATTAGCCTTGTTGGTCTTATCTGATGAAGTTGTCTATAAAGCAAGGAAAGTTAGATTTTTATGTGACATGAAAGTGCGTGCACAGCCCCTTAAATAAATACAGAGAGCCATCTGTTTGGATAAGACTTGGGAAAAGTATGTTAAGTGTTACCATGGCCCCAAGATCATTATTTTTTCTAGTATTTTGTGTTTAAACAGAAAAGAAGAGAAACTAGTTTGGTTCCAGGTTCACCACAAAGTGAGGTCAGTGGTGACAAGGAAGAAAAGAATTTATGTCAGGATTTTAAGAGTGGTCTCTAGTTTTGAACGGCACGTTTGAATGGGTTGCAACCCTGGATTTCCTAGGCGCTGAGCGGTGAAGTTGCTGTTGGGGTGCAAGATGCTGCTTAGTTGTTAGACAAAAATGTGTGATGAAACCGTTTCAGTTGGAAAATGCTGATTCACTGAAATGTTTCTCAGATCTAGGGTTTGTGTGAGAAGGAGCAAGAGACCAGAATAGCCAACTTTCTGGTAAGAGAGAGAATGGCCAAAATAGGAGTCCTTAACATGTGGGAAACCCAAGTTCAGTCTATTTCCAGTCCAGATCTTATCTTTTGAGGCAACATTCCCATCTTGTGCGGTGCAGAAACATTGATTTGCAACATGCAGTTAGGTGGCAGGTGCAGCACAGGGCGGGTTGAACACACTGTAATGGAAAGTCTTGTCTCTCTTTACTGAAACCCAGCCTGGCTGTGGCTGCCATCCCGGAGGGCCTCCCGATAGTGGTCACGGTGACGCTGGTCCTCGGCGTTTTGAGGATGGCCAAGAAAAGAGTGATTGTGAAGAAGCTGCCCATAGTGGAGACGTTGGGTAAGGCATCTGCCTGTCCCCTGCATACGGTCAAAGCAGTGACTGCATGTGTGGCTACCTGCTTGCTTAGGGCACCTGGCACCAGCTGACTGCAAGCCTGTGACTTGAATGAGAGAGCCAATAAATAGTCCAAATTCCTTTGAATAATCTCACACCTCATCTCCACTCCCACTGACATTTCTCACTCCTCCCTGTAATGTCCCAGCACTAAAGCAGCCCTCAGGACCAGTTTGAAGTTTCCCTTCACTCTTGCAGTCCTTGACATTCATGGAGCCAGCTCTCCTTTCTTTTTTAGGCCTGCTTATACCCCTAGATCTGTTCCTTCGCTTCCTCCCCAAACTTTTTTTGCTCCAGAGGCTATTCCTGTTTGGCACCTCACTTGGAAAGCAGCTCTCTGCAGCTGATCAATGGGCATGACTGACTCAACTGCAAGTTTGCTGCTATTCTTCTGGCTCCTTTTATCTTCCAAATACCTCCCCCTACCAGATACTATACTATACCAGAATATCGTCTCATATATCATATCATATATGACATGACATACGATATATCATATATCATCTATCACATATCATATATCATATATATAATATGATATATTATATGATATGTGATATATGATATGGTATGATATATCATATCATATATCATACTATCTCAGAATATCACATCATATCATACTATCCCAGAATGACTGCATCCTTGGATCTGTTCCCTGGGAGTTTTGCCCTTGTCAGAGATCTGGCTTGCTAAGCAGCAAGGGAGTCCTAGCACCATTTTCTACATGACATCCTGCTTTATCCAGACACAAAATCAAATGAATTCTAGTTCTGAATGTCCTGTGCTAGCCCATAACTGGGACCTCAGCAGTGATGCCCAAGGGTGACAGCAAGCAGGGCTCGTCTAGGCTTAACTACATTCAAAATCTGGGGAGCAACAGATGTTGCCATCTTTATCCAGCCCTTTTTTTTTTTTAATTCTAAAAATATCAAACCTCCCGCTAAATAAAGGAAGTGATTTCACTCTGGGCCACTCCTCCAAAACTGCAGTTAGGTGCTGGGAGGATGATGAATGCTGGACTTGAAACCCATGGAATAAAGTAGATTGGCCTGTAATTCAGCTATATTCAGCCCATTTCACCAACTCCAAAGCAGTGGAACAGATTTAGCAATTTAAGAGATTAAAATTAGAGGGCTGAATTTTTCTTTATGCCAATGCCCCTTTACCCCTCTCTGGTGGTGTAAACTGGCCTTATTGGGGCATCGATTTAACTCAGTTAGCTCCTACTTTACATTGAATTTAAACTGGTAGAGTGGTGGTAAGGGACCTAATGTATATGAGAAGCAGGACCCAAAATACTTCTACATGGTTGAATGCAACTTTTTATGATTTCCAACTGTTTGGATGTGGGATTGCCTCTCTCAGCATCCCATAACTCTGCTTGAGGTGCTTATCTGGGACCTGCTGCTGAGGTATCAGAAAGTTTTGCAGTCATTAATGTGCCTATCTTTCTATCACTCCAGTGAGGAAGAGAAGTGCTTTTCTCCTCATTTTGTAGGTGGGGAAATGAAAGGCATGGAAAGGTTAAGTGACTGATTTGCCTCGGGTCATGGAGGACACCTGCGGTGGAAGAGGGCTTTAAAAAACGAAACCCCGTCTTTCCTCCCAGTTTCACTGGAGTGTGATCTTGCTCAGAGACATCATTTGGTTTCTCAGGATTCATTGCCTCCTCTGAACTATCTACCCTGTGACTGATTAAATCTTTCATCAGCTCTCACCTGCCAGAGGCTGGCCCCAAATCCTACCCATGGTAGCACAATGTGCTATGCAATCACTAAAGAGGCACGGTTATATTTGGAGTGAATTTTTCTCTAGAAAGCTCCCCCAACTTTTTGTACATTGTTCTTTGACTCCCAGGGGTCCTTTGCCCAATACTGGCTGGGGTTTGTGACACAAGCACATGTTGCAGCATTTCTAGTTGTCCCCTTGCACATGTGGTTCGTTCTGATGGAAACTTTCCTTGTGTCAGGATGCTGCAACGTCATCTGTTCAGACAAGACGGGTACTTTGACGGCCAATGAGATGACGGTCACTCAGCTGGTCACCTCGGATGGATTTCAGGCAGAGGTATGACCAGTCAAATTAGGAAGACTTCTCCGTTCAAACACCCAAGGGACAGCTCTCACTTATATCACTATAGGCCCAAACAGTTAAAACTGGCCAGCTTTGGGCAAGCCAGGATTGGAGATCAGTCTGGGTATGAGAATTAGCATT